>NC_053023.1:124163928-124463928 GCF_003073215.2 Triticum urartu | reverse complement strand
GATGCTCTTGTTCTATGGAGTAGTTGTTTTTGTGGGAGGGGGAGAGGAAACGGGGGTGTCGTGTGGTGGAGGAACCGGAAGTTACCAATGCAACCCTGACCTATTATGTAAATGAGGGTCGTGTTATAACTATTGTTCTCCGTGCGCCAAGGACAAAAGGGGAATTTTGCATGCTAAAGACTAGGTGGCAGAAATTTTAGAAGGAGGCGGGAGATTTTAGTGCATGCGGGATCGTTCGTATCTAGTTTCAACTAATTTTGGACGGTGCTAACGGGAAGGTCATGCGAAACTGTGTACACGGGGCACATGTTAGCAGTTAATAACTGGTATGAAGTCCACCCTAGAGAAAAAGACAATAACTCGGGATGATGCACCGATAACTTGGACGTTCACACAGCGCGGCCAATTGTATGGGTGTAGAGGCGCGTTCACAAAAAAAGGGATCAAACACTCAGCCTATGTATTTCTCGTGTAAATATATAATTCAGTGACATTGATTATTTATTTTAAACATAATGCATTGACATGTTAATTTTAATTATATTGCACAATAACAAATGAATAATATAGATGCAGAAAATAAATGGATATTGTAGTCTGCTACTTAAAAGTGTTGCCTCATATGATTACATGGCCTCCATTTCATAAATTGCGTACCCGTTGAATTCATATATGAATATTACATATATTACTTCATAATAGAACTTTAAATCATCCAAGAATAATGAATTTGAATGCAAAACTAACAATGGTGCATGTACATGATAACTACAGTGGTTGTTTGAAGAAACAACACTATAACTTTGGCATGCACAATTGAAAAAGACTATTTGAAAAAAAATGTGATATGTGAGTGTCTAATCTTTGTAGCATTGAATCGATATTATGTATCGCTGGCCACGATACAAAGTAGATATTGAAGCATATTTGCACTTATCCTAAGAATCAATACTATTTCATGGCAAGAAAGAGAACCAAATTTTTGCACAATCCCGCAAAGAGAAAGGAAATAATTTTAATTTCACAATATCATTGTCCACATCTTTTTTCTTTTGCATATTGCACAATTCTATGAAAGTGTTTAGATGGGACGTGGCATCCTCATTAGGATTACTGGAAAATTGCTCTTTCATAAGAAGATTCAACAAAGTGACATTAATATCATAAGATTCTGCACTAGCGGCGGGAGGAGCAATAGGAGTACTAATAAAATCATTATTATTAGTATTAGAAAAATCACATAATTTAGTAATTTCTTGAGACATCATAACTACACAAGCAAGATCACAAGCAAACAAAAGATCAACAAGAAAAATGCAAACAGAAAATATTTTTGTATTTTTGCAAAAACTTTTTAGAAGTGGGGGAGATGAAAACAAGAGGCAAATGCCAAATAAAGTACTTGCAATGAGATGAGAGTTTATGCGTAGATACTTGATAGATTTTGATGATGTTTCCCCGGCAACGGCACCAGAAATTCTCCCTGATTGCTTATATCTGCGTTGGTATTTCCTCGAAGAGGAGAGGATGATGTAGCACAACAAAGGTAAGTATTACTCTCAGTTATGAAACCAAGGTTATCAATCCAGTAGGAGAACCAAGCAACACTATGTAAACAGCACCTGCACACAAACAACAAAAACTTGCAACCCAACGCATAAGAGGGGTTGTCAATCCCTCAACGGTATTGAGATAGATTAAATTTTATAGGCTTTGATAAATAGATCTAATTAAAACACAAAATAAAATAAATAAGGAAAAATCACAACAAGGTATTTTTAGTTTAATATGATAGGAAATAGACCAGGGGGGCGTAGTTTTCACTAGAGGATTTGAAGGAAATATGCCCTAGAGGCAATAATAAAGTTATTATTTATTTCCTTATAATCATGATAAATGTTTATTATTCATGCTAGAATTGTATTAACCGGAAACATAATACATGTGTGAATACATAGACAAACAAAGTGTCACTAGTATGCCTCTGCTTGACTAGCTCGTTAATCAAAGATGGTTATGTTTCCTAACCATGAACAATGAGTTGTTATTTGATTAACGAGGTCACATCATTAGTTGAATGATCTGATTGACATGACCCATTCCATTAGCTTAGCACACGATCGTTTAGTATGTTGCTATTGCTTTCTTCATGACTTATACATGTTCCTATGACTATGAGATTATGCAACTCCCGTTTGCCGGAGGAACACTTTGGGTGCTACCAAACGTCACAACGTAACTGGGTGATTATAAAGGAGCATTACAGGTGTCTCCGAAGGTAAATGTTGGGTTGGCGTATATCGAGATTAGGATTTGTCACTCCGATTGTCGGAGAGGTATCTCTGGGCCCTCTCGGTAATACACATCACATAAGCCTTGCAAGCATTACAACTAATATGTTAGTTGTGAGATGATGTATTACGGAACGAGTAAAGAGACTTGCCGGTAACGAGATTGAACTAGGTATTGGATACCGACGATCGAATCTCGGGCAAGTAACATACCGATGACAAAGGGAACAGCGTATGTTGTTATGCGGTCTGACCGATAAAGATCTTCGTAGAATATGTAGGAGCCAATATGGGCATCCAGGTCCCGCTATTGGTTATAGACCGGAGACGTGTCTCGGTCATGTCTACATTGTTCTCGAACCCGTAGGGTCCGCACGCTTAAGGTTACGATGACAGTTATATTATGAGTTTATGCATTTTGATGTACCGAAGGTTGTTCGGAGTCCCGGATGTGATCGTGGACATGACGAGGAGTCTCGAAATGGTCGAGACGTAAAGATTGATATATTGGAAGCCTATGTTTGGATATCGGATGTGTTCCGGATGAAATCGGGATTTTACCGGAATACCGGGAGGGTTACCGGAACCCCCCGGGAGCTATATGGGCCATAGTGGGCCTTGGTGGAAAAGACAAGAGGCTGCCCTAGATGGGCTGTGCGCCTCCCCCTTCCCCTAGTCCTATTAGGACTAGGAGAGGTGGCCGGCCCCCTCCTCCTCTTTTCCCCCTCCGCGAATCCTATTCCGACTAGGATTGGGGGGGGGGAATCCTACTCCTAGAGGGAGTAGGACTCTCCTGCGCCCTCCTCCTTGGCCGGCCAGCCTCCCCCCCTCTACTCCTTTATATACGGAGGCAGGGGGCACCTCTAGACACACAAGTTGATCCACGTGATCTATTCCTTAGCCGTGTGCGGTGCCCCCTGCCACCATATACCTCGATAATACTGTAGCGGAGTTTAGGCGAAGCCCTGCTGCTGTAGTACATCAAGATCGTCACCACGCTGTCGTGCTGACGGAACTCTTCCCCGACACTTTGCTGGATCGGAGTCCGGGGATCGTCATCGAGCTGAACGTGTGCTCGAACTCGGAGGTGCCGTAGTTTCGGTGCTTGATCGGTTGGATCGTGAAGACGTACGACTACTTCCTCTACGTCGTGTCATCGCTTCCGCAGTCGGTCTGCGTTGGGTACATAGACAACACTCTCCCCCTCGTTGCTATGCATCACATGATCTTGCGTGTGCGTAGGAAAATTTTTGAAATTACTACGAAACCCAACAGTGGCATCCGAGCCTAGGTTATTTATGTTGATGTTATATGCACGAGTAGAACACAAGTGAGTTGTAGACGATACAAGTCATACTGCCTACTAGCATGTCATACTTTGGTTCAGCGGTATTGTTGGACGAGACGACCCGGACCAACCTTACGCGTACGCTTACGCGAGACCGGTTCCCTCGACGTGCTTTGCACAGAGATGGCTTGCGGGCGACTGTCTCTCCAACTTTAGTTGAACCAAGTATGGCTATGCCCGGTCCTTGCGAAGGTTAAAACGGAGTCTATTTGACAAACTATCGTTGTGGTTTTGATGCGAAGGTGAGATTGGTTCTTACTTAAGCCCGTAGCAGCCACGTAAAACATGCAACAACAAAGTAGAGGACGTCTAACTTGTTTTTGCAGGGCATGTTGTGATGTGATATGGTCAAGGCATGATGCTGAATTTTATTGTATGAGATGATCATGTTTTGTAACTGAGTTATCGGCAACTGGCAGGAGCCATATGGTTGTCGCCTTATTGTATGCAATGCAATCGCGATGTAATGCTTTACTTTATTACTAAATGGTAGTGATAGTCGTGAAAGCATAAGATTGGCGAGACGACAACGATGCTACGATGGAGATCAAGGTGTCGCGCCGGTGACGATGGTGATCATGACGGTGCTTCGGAGATGGAGATCACAGGCACAAGATGATGATGGCCATATCATATCACTTATATTGATTGCATGTGATGTTTATCTTTTATGCATCTTATCTTGCTTTGATTGACGGTAGCATTATAAGATGATCTCTCACTAAATTATCAAGAAGTGTTCTCCCCGAGTATGCACCGTTGCGAAAGTTCTTCGTGCTGAGACACCATGTGATGATCGGGTGTGATAGGCTCTACGTTCAAATACAACGGGTGCAAAACAGTTGTGCACGCAGAATACTCAGGTTATACTTGACGAGCCAAGCATATACAGATATGGCCTCGGAACACAGAGACCGAAAGGTCGAGCGTGAATCATATAGTAGATATGATCAACATAATGATGTTCACCGATGAAACTACTCCATCTCACGTGATGATCGGACATGGTTTAGTTGATTTGGATCACGTGATCACTTAGAGGATTAGAGGGATGTCTATCTAAGTGGGAGTTCTTAAGTAATATGATTAATCGAACTTAAATTTATCATGAACTTAGTACCTGATAGTATCTTGCTTGTTTATGTTGATTGTAGATAGATGGCTCGTGCTGTTGTTCCGTTGAATTTTAATGCGTTCCTTGAGAAAGAAAAGTTGAAAGATGATGGTAGCAATTACACGGACTGGGTCCGTAACTTGAGGATTATCCTCATTGCTGCACAGAAGAATTACGTCCTGGAAGCACCGCTGGGTGCCAGGCCTGCTGCTGGAGCAACGCCAGATGTTATGAACGTCTGGCAGAGCAAAGCTGATGACTACTCGATAGTTCAGTGTGCCATGCTTTACGGCTTAGAATCGGGGCTTCAACGATGTTTTGAACGTCATGGAGCATATGAGATGTTCCAGGAGTTGAAGTTGATATTTCAAGCAAATGCCCGGATTGAGATATATGAAGTCTCCAATAAGTTCTATAGCTGCAAGATGGAGGAGAACAGTTCTGTCAGTGAGCATATACTCAAAATGTCTGGGTATAATAATCACTTGATTCAATTGGGAGTTAATCTTCCAGATGATTGCGTCATTGACAGAATTCTCCAATCACTGCCACCAAGCTACAAGAGCTTCGTGATGAACTATAATATGCAAGGGATGAACAAGACTATTCCCGAGCTCTTCGCGATGCTGAAAGCTGCGGAGGTAGAAATCAAGAAAGAGCATCAAGTGTTGATGGTCAACAAGACCACTAGTTTCAAGAAAAAGGGCAAAGGAAAGAAGAAGGGGAACTTCAAGAAGAACAGCAAGCCAGTTGCTGCTCAAGAGAAGAAACCCAAGTCTGGACCTAAGCCTGAAACTGAGTGCTTCTACTGCAAGCAGACTGGTCACTGGAAGCGGAACTGCCCCAAGTATTTGGCGGATAAGAAGGATGGCAAAGTGAACAAAGGTATATGTGATATACATGTTATTGATGTGTACCTTACTAATGCTCGCAGTAGCACCTGGGTATTTGATATTGGTTCTGTTGCTAATATTTGCAACTCGAAACAGGGGCTACGGATTAAGCGAAGATTGGCTAAGGACGAGGTGACGATGCGCGTGGGAAACGGTTCCAAAGTCGATGTGATCGCGGTCGGCACGCTACCTCTACATCTACCTTTGGGATTAATATTAGACCTAAATAATTGTTATTTGGTGCCAGCGTTGAGCATGAACATTATATCTGGATCTTGTTTAATGCGAGACGGTTATTCATTTAAATCAGAGAATAATGGTTGTTCTATTTATATGAGTAATATCTTTTATGGTCATGCACCCTTGAAGAGTGGTCTATTCTTATTGAATCTCGATAGTAGTAATACACATATTCATAATGTTGAAGCCAAAAGATGCAGAGTTGATAATGAAAGTGCAACTTATTTATGGCACTGTCGTTTAGGTCATATCGGTATAAAGCGCATGAAGAAACTCCATACTGATGGACTTTTGGAACCACTTGATTATGAATCACTTGGTACTTGCGAACCGTGCCTCATGGGCAAGATGACTAAAACACCATTCTCCGGTACTATGGAGAGAGCAACAGATTTGTTGGAAATCATACATACCGATGTATGTGGTCCGATGAATATTGAGGCTCGTGGCGGATATCGTTATTTTCTCACCTTCATAGATGATTTAAGCAGATATGGGTATATCTACTTAATGAAACATAAGTCTGAAACATTTGAAAAGTTCAAAGAATTTTAGAGTGAATTTGAAAATCATCGTAACAAGAAAATAAAGTTTCTACGATCTGATCGTGGAGGAGAATATTTGAGTTACGAGTTTGGTGTACATTTGAAAAACTGTGGAATAGTTTCGCAACTCACGCCACCCGGAACACCACAGCGTAATGGTGTGTCCGAACGTCGTAATCGTACTTTACTAGATATGGTGCGATCTATGATGTCTCTTACTGATTTACCGCTATCATTTTGGGGTTATGCTTTAGAGATGGCCGCATTCACGTTAAATAGGGCACCATCAAAATCCGTTGAGACGACGCCTTATGAACTGTGGTTTGGCAAGAAACCAAAGTTGTCGTTTCTGAAAGTTTGGGGCTGCGATGCTTATGTGAAAAAGCTTCAACCTGACAAGCTCGAACCCAAATCGGAGAAATGTGTCTTCATAGGATATCCAAAGGAAACTATTGGATACACCTTCTATCACAGATCCGAAGGCAAGACTTTTGTTGCTAAATTCGGAAACTTTCTTGAGAAGGAGTTTCTCTCGAAAGAAGTGAGTGGGAGGAAAGTAGAACTTGACGAGGTAACTGTACCTACTCCCTTGTTGGAAAGTAGTACATCACAGAAAATTGTTTCTGCGACACCTACACCAATAAGTGAGGAAGTTAATGATAATGATCATGAAACTTCAGAACAAGATACTACTGAACCTCGTAGATCAACCAGAGTAAGATCCGCACCAGAGTGGTACGGTAATCTAGTTCTGGAAGTCATGCTACTAGATCATGATGAACCTACGAACTATGAAGAAGCGATGGTGAGCCCAGATTCCGCAAAGTGGCTTGAAGCCATGAAATCTGAGATGGGATCCATGTATGAGAACAAAGTATGGACTTTGGTTGACTTGCCCGATGATCGGCAAGCAATTGAGAATAAATGGATCTTCAAGAAGAAGACTGACGCTGATGGTAATGTTACTGTCTACAAAGCTCAACTTGTCGCGAAAGGTTTTCGACAAGTTCAAGGGATTGACTACGATGAGACCTTCTCACCCGTAGCGATGCTTAAGTCCGTCCGAATCATGTTAGCAATTGCCGCATTTTATGATTATGAAATTTGGCAGATGGATGTCAAAACTGCATTCCTGAATGGATTTCTGGAAGAAGAGTTGTATATGATGCAACCGGAAGGTTTTGTCGATCCAAAGGGAGCTAACAAAGTGTGCAAGCTCCAGCGATCCATTTATGGACTGGTGCAAGCCTCTCGGAGTTGGAATAAACGTTTTGATAGTGTGATCAAAGCATTTGGTTTTATACAGACTTTCGAAGAAGTCTGTATTTACAAGAAAGTGAGTGGGAGCTCTGTAGCATTTCTGATATTATATGTGGATGACATATTGCTAATTGGAAATGATATAGAATTTCTGGATAGCATAAAGGGATACTTGAATAAAAGTTTTTCAATGAAAGACCTCGGTGAAGCTGCTTACATATTAGGCATTAAGATCTATAGAGATAGATCAAGACGCTTAATTGGACTTTCACAAAGCACATACCTTGACAAAATTTTGAAGAAGTTCAAAATGGATCAAGCAAAGAAAGGGTTCTTGCCTGTGTTACAAGGTGTGAAATTGAGTAAGACTCAATGCCCGACCACTGCAGAAGGTAGAGAGAATATGAAAGATGTTCCCTATGCATCAGCCATAG
The DNA here is from genome assembly GCF_003073215.2 of Triticum urartu. Taxonomy (NCBI): domain Eukaryota; kingdom Viridiplantae; phylum Streptophyta; class Magnoliopsida; order Poales; family Poaceae; genus Triticum; species Triticum urartu. The sequence goes on along the minus strand of NC_053023.1, from coordinate 124,455,803 downwards.
GATCTATCATGTATGCAATGCTATGTACCAGACCTGATGTGTGCCTTGCTATAAGTTTAGCAGGGAGGTACCAAAGTAATCCAGGAATGGATCACTGGACAGCGGTCAAGAACATCCTGAAATACCTGAAAAGGACTAAGGATATGTTTCTCGTATATGGAGGTGACAAAGAGCTCACCGTAAAAGGTTACGTTGATGCAAGCTTTGACACTGATCCGGACGATTCTAAATCGCAAACCGGATACGTGTTTACGTTAAACGGTGGAGCTGTCAGTTGGTGCAGTTCTAAACAAAGCGTCGTAGCGGGATCTACATGTGAAGCGGAGGACATAGCTGCTTCGGAAGCAGCGAACAAAGGAGTCTGGATGAAGGAGTTCATATCCGATCTAGGTGTCATACCTAATGCATCGGGTCCAATGAAAATCTTTTGTGACAATACTGGTGCAATTGCCTTGGCAAAGGAATCCAGATTTCACAAAAGGACCAAACACATCAAGAGACGCTTCAACTCCATCCGGGATCTAGTCCAGGTGGGAGACATAGAGATTTGCAAGATACATACGGATCTGAATGTTGCAGACCCGTTGACTAAGCCTCTTCCACGAGCAAAACATGATCAGCACCAAAGCTCCATGGGTGTTAGAATCATTACAATGTAATCTAGATTATTGACTCTAGTGCAAGTGGGAGACTGAAGGAAATATGCCCTAGAGGCAATAATAAAGTTATTATTTATTTCCTTATAATCATGATAAATGTTTATTATTCATGCTAGAATTGTATTAAACCGGAAACATAATACATGTGTGAATACATAGACAAACAAAGTGTCACTAGTATGCCTCTACTTGACTAGCTCGTTAATCAAAGATGGTTATGTTTCCTAACCATGAACAAAGAGTTGTTATTTGATTAACGAGGTCACATCATTAGTTGAATGATCTGATTGACATGACCCATTCCATTAGCTTAGCACCAGATCGTTTAGTATGTTGCTACTGCTTTCTTCATGACTTATACATGTTCCTATGACTATGAGATTATGCAACTCCCGTTTGCCGGAGGAACACTTTGGGTGCTACCAAACGTCACAACGTAACTGGGTGATTATAAAGGAGCTCTACAGGTGTCTCCAAAGGTACATGTTGGGTTGGCGTATTTCAAGATTAGGATTTGTCACTCCGATTGTCGGAGAGGTATCTCTGGGCCCTCTCGGTAATACACATCACATAAGCCTTGCAAGCATTACAACTAATATGTTAGTTGTGAGATGATGTATTACGGAACGAGTAAAGAGACTCTGGTAACGAGATTGAACTAGGTATTGGATACCGACGATCGAATCTCGGGCAAGTAACATACCGATGACAAAGGGAACAGCGTATGTTGTTATGCGGTCTGACCGATAAAGATCTTCGTAGAATATGTAGGAGCCAATATGGGCATCCAGGTCCCGCTATTGGTTATTGACCGGAGACGTGTCTCGGTCATGTCTACATTGTTCTCGAACCCGTAGGGTCCGCACGCTTAAGGTTACGATGACAGTTATATTATGAGTTTATGCATTTTGATGTACCGAAGGTTGTTCGGAGTCCCGGATGTGATCATGGACATGACGAGGAGTCTCGAAATGGTCGAGACGTAAAGATTGATATATTGGAAGCCTATGTTTGGATATCGGATGTGTTCCGGGTGAAATTGGGATTTTACCGGAATACCGGGAGGGTTACCGGAACCCCCCGGGAGCTATATGGGCCATAGTGGGCCTTGGTGGAAAAGAGAAGAGGCTTCCCTAGATGGGCTGTGCGCCTCCCCCTTCCCCTATTCCTATTAGGACTAGGAGAGGTGGTCGGCCCCCTCCTCCTCTTTTCCCCCTCCGCGAATCCTATTCCGACTAGGATTGGGGGGGGGGGAATCCTACTCCTAGAGGGAGTAGGACTCTCCTGCGCCCTCCTCCTTGGCCGGCCAGCCTCCCCCCCCCCCCTCTACTCCTTTATATACGGAGGCAGGGGGCACCTCTAGACACACAAGTTGATCCACGGGATCTATTCCTTAGCCATGTGCGGTGCCCCCTGCCACCATATACCTCGATAATACTGTAGCGGAGTTTAGGCGAAGCCCTGCTGCTGTAGTACATCAAGATCGTCACCACGCCGTCGTGCTGACGGAACTCTTCCCCGACACTTTGCTGGATCGGAGTCCGGGGATCGTCATCGAGCTGAACGTGTGCTCGAACTTGGAGGTGCCGTAGTTTTGGTGCTTGATCGGTTGGATCGTGAAGACGTACGACTACTTCCTCTACGTCGTGTCATCGCTTCCGCAGTCGGTCTGCGTTGGGTACGTAGACAACACTCTCCCCCTCGTTGCTATGCATCACATGATCTTGCGTGTGCGTAGGAAATTTTTTGAAATTACTACGAAACCCAACAGGATTCTCTCAAGAAAATAGCATATTGGGTAAACAAATTACTGTTGGGCAATTGATAGAAATGTGAATAATCATGACAGTATCCAAGGCAATGATCATGTAAATAGTCATCATGTCCAAGATTAGTAGACCGACTCCTGCTTGCATCTACTACTATTACTACACACATCGACCGCTATCCAGCATACATCTAGTGTATTAGGTTCATGAAAAAACGGAGTAATGCAATAAGAACGATGACATGATGTAGACAAGATAAACTCATGTATGAATAAACCCCATCTTGTTACCCTTAATAGAAATGATGCATGCGTTTCATGTCTCTTTCTGTCATTAAGATTGAGCACCGCAAGATCGAACCCATCACAAAGCACCTCTTCCCATGGCAAGAAAAATAAATCTAGTTGGCCAAACCAAACCAAAATTTCGGAGAAGAAATACGAGGCTATAACAATCATGCATATAAGAGTTTAGCAGAGACTAAAATAATATTCATGGATAGAATTGATCATAAACTCACAATTCATCGGATCCCATCAAACACACCGCAAAAAAAGTTACATCAAATAGATCTCCAAGAACATCTAGGAGAACATTGTATTGAGGATCAAAAGATAGAAGAAGTCGTCTAGCTACTAGCTACGGACCCATAGGTCTGTGGTAAACTACTCACGCATCATCGGAGGGGCAACAAGGATGATGAAGAACCCCTTTGTGATCGTTGCCCCCCGGCAGAGTGCCGGAAAAGGCCTCTAGATTAGATCTCGTGGTTCTGGAACTTGTGGTGGCAGAAATTGTATTTCCTCGACTCCCCTAGGGTTTGGGGGATTTAGAGTATTTATAGGGGCAAAGGTAGGTCAAGAAGGTTCCCGTGGGCTCCACTACCCACCAGGGCGCGTTTGGGCCCCCTGGCGCGCCCTGGTGCCTAGTGGGCCCCACGGGCCTCCTCTCATGTGCTCCTTTGGCTCCCAGAGTGTCTTCTGGCCAAAAAAAATCTCCAAAAAGTTCCGTGGCGTTTGGACTTCATTTGTATTGATATTATGCAAAGTAAAAAAAATAAGCAAAAAACAACAACTTGCACTGGGCACTATGTCAATAGGTTAGTCCCAAAAAATGGTATAAAGTTGCTAGTAAATGTATATAAAACATCCAAGATTGATAATATAACAACATGGAACAATAAAAAATTATAGATACGTTGGAGACGTATCACTTCACCACATAAATAAATAACATGCCCAACAATATTATCAACCAAGAGATCTTTAACCATATCAACATTAGGTTCAACTTTAATTTGTTCGGAGGGTCTAGGTGCTCTAATATTACTTTTGTTTACCACGGTTGAAACCTTAGCATGCTCCTTTATCCAAACAATGAAAGGTGGTTTCTCAATGTAAGCAATAGGCACAATTGGGTCATAATTATAGATGATAGTTTCATCTTTAACTATAACTGGCTCCTCAATATTTTCTTTAACAAGGGGATGATATTTAAACCATTTCTCCTCGGGGAGATCAACATGAGTAGAAAAAGATTCACAAAAAGAAGCTACTATCTTAGAGTCAAGTGCATATTTAGTGCTAAACTTCTAAAAAGCATCTATATCCATAAAAGATTAGACACAATCAAACTTAAGTGTTATACCTGACTCATTACCTTTTCGAGTTCCCAATCTTCAGAGTTGCGTTAAATTTTTTCCAAAATATTCCATCTGAATTCAATATCTTTCTTCACAAAAGAGTCAGTCGAAGAAGAATCAAGCATGTTTTGATTATCATGAGAAAGCTGAGCATAAAAATTATGTAAGATAATTTCTTTTGAGAGCTCATGATTGGGGCATGTATACATCATGTATTTAAGCATGCCCCAAGATTGAGCAATACTTTCTCCTTCACGAGGCCAAAAATTATATATATAATTCCGATCATGATGAACTAGATGCATAGGATAATTTTTTGATGGAATTCCAATTTCAACTGGTTCCAGTCCCAAGCTCCAATATCATCACATAGCATATACCATGTCAATGCCTTTCCCTTCAAAGATAAAGGTAAGTCCTTATTCTTCACTTCATCTCCGAGTAAACCTGCAAGCTTAAATAGTCCACAACTTCATCCACATAGATTAGGTGCATGTCAGGATGTAGTGTTCCATCTCATGCATAAGGATTAGCAAGAAGTTTCTCTATCATACCCGAAGGAATTTCATAATAAATTTTTTTAGTAGGTGCAGTAGGTTGAGGAGCAACTCTTTGTGCTTCCAGTTGAGGTGAAGATACCCCGAACAAACCCCTCAAAGGATGGTTTTCCATAGTAACAAGTAACAGTAAATTTCAGCATGTAATATAATTTTTTCCTTACCAAATTCCACTCACCAAAAGCACTTCACTCCCTGGCAACGGCGCCAAAAAATAGCCTTGATGACCCACAAGTATAGGGGATCAATCATAGTCCTTTCAATAAGTAAGACTGTCGAACCCAACGAGGAGCAGAAGGAAATTACAAGCGGTTTTCAGCAAGGTATTTTCCGCATGCACTGAAATTGTAGGTAACAGATAGTTTGATAGCAAGGTAATGTGTAAGGAGAAAGTAATAGTAACATTAAAAAAGTGCAACAAGGTAGCCCAATCCTTTTTGTAGCAAAGGACAGGCTGAAATGGTCTCTTATAATAAGCAAAGCGTTCTTGAGGACACACGGGAATTTCATCTAGTCACTTTCATCATGTTTGTTTGATTCGTGTTTGCTACTTTGATAATTTGATATGTGGGTGGACTGGTGCTTGGGTGCTGTTCTTACTTGAACAAACCTCCCACTTATGATTAACCCCTCTCGCAAGTATCCGCAACTACGAAACAAAAATTAAGATAAAATCTAACGATAGCATTAAACATATGGATCCAAATCAGGCCCTAACGGAATAGCGCAAAGCCATGGCATCCTGAGGTGAATCATGTGCACATCCTTGTGCAGGCCATCAACCTCTTCCCTAAGTTTAGTGGTATATTCTTGGGTTCAATTGAGCTCACCTCTCATAGCCAGGAGATCATCTACCTCGACCTCATCCAAACTTGGCTTCGAACGACCCATGCTGGCTAGAAGTCACAGAGGGGAATTAGTGTTGGGTATCAGCGATAACCTGCTCTAGGATTCCAGCCCTGCAGCCGTCTAGACCCACGCTGCCGAAACAGTACCACCCATTGCTTGACCTAGGATTTGGCACCTAAGCAAGGTACTCGGGCAACCAGTCAAGCGCTTGTGAGCTGCCGACAAATGAGCCTACCGCCACCAGTGCCGCATGTAGTCGCCGCCAACACCACCTATCCCTCCACTTTCAACGCCCATGAACACCTCCGCCACACTGAAAGGGGTGGGGGGAATCACCACGTCCGCGTGGATCAGTCACGCCGTCAAGGAAATACCGTGCTTGTGATACCAATTGTCATGACCCGGGCTCGGATAGGGTTCGCGAGATCGAGAAGAAGGGGAAAGTAGCTCTCTAAGGCCAACTCTAACCGATCCCGTAAAATTCTATAGAGGAGTAAAATTTTGGGTTTACTCCTCTATGCCGCACCTAGCCAAACTCCTAAAATCTAAGGGAGTATATTGCTCCAAGCGGCCTAAATATACTCGGCGCTTGCATGACTGAGTAAAAGTTGTGTGCCTCTTTCTCCCACCCTCACGGTTGCATCCTTCCTGCCGCTGTCGTCCCCAAGTGCTGCCATAGCCACCGATGACCGGCCTCGTCGCTGGAATGGATAGCCCAGACCCTTCTACCACCCCACTAGACACTGTTGCTGCCAGAAACCGCCCTCGTGCCACTGCCCATGCTAAAAAAGAGGTTGGGGTGAAAAATCTTCACCGGCCACAAATGTGTTGGAAATATGCCCTATAGGCAATAATAAAATGGTTATTATTATATTTCCTTGTTCATGATAATTTTCTATTGTTCATGTTATAATTGTGTTATCCGGAAATCATAATACATGTGTGAATACATAGACCACAACATGTCCCTAGTGAGCCTCTAGTTGACTAGCTCATTGATCAATAGATGGTTACGGTTTCCTGACCATGGACATTGGATGTTATTGATAACGGGATCACATCATTAGGAGAATGATGTGATGGACAAGACCCAATCCTAAGCATAGCACAAGATCGTGTAGTTCGTCTGCTAAAGCTTTTCTAATGTCAAGTATCTTTTCCTTAGACCATGAGATTGTGCAACTCCCGGATACCATAGGAATGCTTTGGGTGTACCAAACGTCACAACGTAACTTGGTGGCTATAAAGGTTCACTACAGGTATCTCTGAAAGTGTCTGTTGGGTTGGCACGAATCGAGACTGGGATTTGTCACTCCGTATGACGGAGAGGTATCTCTAGGCCCACTCGGTAATGCATCATCATAATGAGCTCAATGTGACTAAGGAGTTGGTCACGGGATCATGTGTTACGGAACGAGTAAAGATACTTGCCGGTAACAAGATTGAACGAGGTATGGGGATACCGACGATCGAATATCGGCAAAGTAACATACCGATAGACAAAGGGAATTGTATACGGGATTGATTGAATCCCCGACATCGTGGTTCATCCGAGGAGCTCATCGTGGAACATGTGGGAGCCAATATGGGTATCCAGATCCCACTATTGGTTATTGGCCGGAGAGATGTCTCGGTCATGTCTGCATGGTTCCCGAACCCGTAGGGTCTACACACTTAAGGTTCGGTGACGCTAGAGTTGTTATGGGAAATAGTATGTGGTTACCTAAGGTTGTTCGGAGTCCCAGATGATATCTCAGACGTCACGAGGAGTTCCGTAATGGTCCGGAGATAAAGATTTATATATGGGAAGTCCTTATTCGGTCACCCGAAGTATTTGGGGGTTTATCGGTATTGTATCGGGACCACCGAAGGGGTTCCGGGGGTCCACCGGGAGGGTCCACCTGCCCTGGAGGGCCCTGTGGGCTGAATATGGAGGGGAACCATCCCCTAAGTGGGCTGGGCACCAAAACCCCCTGGCTTGGCACAGACCCTCCCTTCTCCTACACCTTCTCCTCCTCCGCAGCGCTTGGCGAAGCCCTGCCGGAGAACTACGAGCTCCATCACCACCACGCCGTCATGCTATCGGAGTTCTCCCTCAACTTCTCATCTCCACTTGCTGGATCAAGAAGGAGGAGACATTTCCGGGCTGTACATGTGTTGAACGCGGAGGCGCCGTTGTTCGGCGCTTAGATCGGAATCGACCGCGATCTGAATCGCTGCGTGTACGACTCCACCAACCGCATTCTTGTAACGCTTCTGCTTAGCGATCTTCAAGGGTATGAATATGCACTCCCTCTCTCTCATTGCTAGTATCTCCTAGATTGATCTTGGTGACACGTAGGAGTTTTTTGAATTATTGCTACGTTCCCCAATAGTGGCATCATGAGCTAGGTCTATGCGTAGACTCTATGCACGAGTAGAACACAAAGCAGTTGTGGGCGATGATGCATTGTGGGATGAAGCGGCCCGGACTGACCTTAGATGCACGCTTACGTGATACTGGTTCCACCGACTGACATGCACTTAATGCATAAGGTGGCTGGCTGGTGTCTGTCTCTCACACTTTAGTCGGATCGGATTCGATGAAAAGGGTCCTTATGAAGGGTAAATAGCAATTGGCATATCACCGTTGTGGTTTTGCGTAGGTAAGAAACGTTCTTGCTAGAAACCCATAGCAGCCACGTAAAACATGCAACAACAATTAGAGGACGTCTAACTTGTTTTTGCAGGGTATGCTATGTGATGTGATATGGCCAAAACGATGTGATGAATGATATATGTGATGTATGAGATTGATCATGTTCTTGTAATAGGAATCACGAATTGCATGTCGATGAGTATGACAACCGGCAGGAGCCATAGGAGTTGTCTTAATTTATTTATGACCTGCGTGTCAATGAAAATGCCATGTAATTACTTTACTTTATTGCTAACCATTAGCCATAGTAGTAGAAGTAATAGTTGACGAGTGTCAGTGTCAAAACCGGCGGATCTCGGGTAGGGGGTCCCGAATTGTGCGTCTAAGGCGGATGGTAACAGGAGGCAGGGGACACGATGTTTTACCCAGGTTCGGGCCCTCTTGATGGAGGTAAAACCCTACGTTCTTCTTGATTATTCTTGATAATATGAGTAGTACAAGAGTAGATCTACCACGAGATCGGAGAGGCTAAACCCTAAAAGCTAGCCTATGGTATGATTGTATGTTGTCCTACGGACTAAAACCCTCTGGTTTATATAGACACCGGAGGGGGCTAGGGTTACTGTCACATCCCTAGTTCTGGTATGACCTAGGCTAGCTAGTCATGTGTGCATCATGTTTAAATTTCATTTAATTTTGAAATGGGGATTGTGAAACCCTCAGAAATCATTTCTGGAAATGACCCAGATAAAAATTTCTCCAAAAAGGTCCAAGAAAATGTTCATGTTACTCTCTGAAAATATTGGTCAGAGGTAAAAATCAAACCAATATTTTTAGGAGCTCATAAGTATTTATTTTGGGCATTTGGAATTAATCCAGTAACTATTTGCGTTGGATAAATATTTATATATATATAATATTGTCCAATAATTCTGATTTTTGGTGAGAGGCTTTGGAATAATCCCTTAGGCCCCTGCAAAAATTGTCAGAAGAAAATAAAATGATTTAGTATTTTATTAAATCAGAAAAAAAATGTTAGAAATTAGAAAAGAAAACAAAAATGGAGAAAAGCTTACCTGGCCTTACCTGCCTGGTAGCCCAGCTGGCGGCCCAGCTCCTCTAGCCGGCCCAGCCGACTGGCAATGCCAGTCGTCCTCCACCTCCCGCCAGGAGGACGCGCGCGCGTGGCCGCCGCGCGCGAGCACACGCCGGCCACCTCCTGCTTCCCCGCTCGCCGCTGGAGTCACCCGACGACGCCACGCACCCCCCTAAACACCGCTCACTCCCCCCAGTCCTCTCCACTCCTCTCCCTCGCTTTCTCGCTCACGGCCGAGCGCTGCCGTCGCCACCGGCCACCATTGCCGCAGCCACCACTTCCCCCTCGCCCTCTCTCCGTGTCTGCGAGCTCCGCCACCTCGCCCTGAAGCTCTTCGTCGAGCCACGCGCCTCGGGAGGCCCTGGAGCGCCTCCATCGCCGCCGTCTTCATCTCCAGCCGTCGTGGATCCCCATCGCCGCCCCGCCGTCTTCAGTGCATCCCCGAGCTCGCCGTCAAGCCCACCGAGACCGCTGTGAGCTGCTGCTCCTCCTCTCCCTCTCCGTTTGCTCGCTTGCATGCCGTAGCCGCTGCCTCGCCGATGACCGTGACCGTCGCCGCCTGAGCTCATCGCCGATGCAGCTCCGGTGACCAAATGGTTGCCCCAGCAAGTCCAAACCTCTCCCCGCACCACGCAGAGGCTGTAGGTGCTACGCCCGCATCGCCACGCCCACTGCAGCTTCGAACCCGAGCTCGACCGAACTCCGGCCGCCGCGGACTTGCTCGCCGTCGTTGGCTCTGGCCACTATAGGCCCGGCCTCCACCACCACTAGACGCGCGCCTGCAAGAGCTCTCCAACGAGCCCAAGAACAGCCTTGCTCGTGCCCTGTGGCCGTTTTCCGAGCCGCGCCGCCGTCTCGGGCCTCGCCGGCGTCGAGTCGCCGGCGGGTTTGACCCGCTGACCAGGGTTGACCCTCCCCCTTGTGTCACTGACGCGTGGGCCACCCCCCTGACATCTTTAGTTAGTATTAGATTAACACTAATTAATCTAGATTAGTTACCTAGTTAGTCACTGACCAGTGGGCCCGGCGCCCACTAATCCTAATTAGACTAAATAAACCCCCTGTTAACTAACTGAGTCACTGACGTGTGGACCCCACACGTCAGGTTTGACTTGGTCAATGCTGTTGACTTGCTGACGCAAGCATGACGCTGTGCTGACGCAATATATCATTTTCTGGTATTAAAATTAATCAGGAAATTCCAGAAAATGTTGAAAACTTCTAAAAATCATAGAAAATAATCTATAATTCAGAATGAAATAATTTATATATGAAAAATTATCAGAAAAATTCAAGGAATCTGTTTATGGCATTTTCATGCATGATTGAACAATGTTTGTCCTCTGTTTTGGACAAAACAAATAAATGGCATTTAACTAATCATATATGGAGTTTGAATTTGAATCTTGTATTCAAACTAACTTCATTTAATTGTGTTGCTAGTTGCATTAGCTCTTACAACATCACATACTCATGCCATGTTCATGCATCATAATGTTGCATATGCTTGTGTTTGATTTCCGACGCCGTTCCTTCTCGATAGGTCCTGCTCTAGAAAGTGTTCGAGAGTAGCTATCAGTGGAGCAGTGCCCCCCTGTTGATCTACCAGGCAAGCAAACCCCCTTGTTCATTCCGATAGAATCCTACTCTCTCGCTCCTGCTCTCATTATTGCACTAGGACAACAACGATTCAACTACTACTTTATGCTGCGGTAGTTGAACCCATTCCTCTGCATGACCTGTCATTGCCACAGTAAATAGTTAAAACCCACTAGTATGTGTAGGAGTTGATTGAGCCATGTTGTGTTCTTGCCATGCCATGCCTGCTATTGCTTAGAGTTTGTGTCAGTTCTGATTCATTGGGAATGAATTGGAGTGTTACGATGTGTTCTGATGCTGAGAGTTAAATGTGTGAACACGATTTGGTAAAGGTAGCGGTGAGAGGCCATGTAGGAGTACATGGTGGGTTGTCTCACTGGAACCGTCCTTAAGCACTGAGTTCTGTGTATGTTGTCCAATGACTAGATACTACCACACATTGGGTTCCGGTAACTCGACCCCTCTCGACTTATTAACCGACTTGGTCTCTGTCCAGGAGTTGCAAATAGTTTCTGGTGTTTGTAGGTAGTGTTAGTAGTCTACCAAGTGGCACCCGGCCAGGTGGGCTTGGGACAGACTAGGCACAAGTGGCACGGTGTACCAAGCGTAGATCCATCCGGCGAGGTGGGCTTGGGAACCCTGCACATATCGTTTGGGGCCGTGAGCGACACCCCGGCCAGATCTCCATGCGGATGGAACTCGAATAGGCGATAAACCTGGACTAGAGTCTTGTGTGGTTAGTCAGGTCATGGCCGACACCCTCGCCAGGCTTCCGCTTGAAGGTTGCCGAGGTACATGACGTGTACATGGTGATGAGTGGTGAGAGCGTGTGTGAAGAAGTACACCCCTGCAGGGTTATCATGATCTATTCGAATAGCCGTGTCCTCGGTTACGGACTTCTTGGATGCTTACGTGGTACATAGACAACTTAAAGTGGATACTCTAAAATGCTCAAGACAAGTGTGAGTGCTATGGATGGCCTTCTCGTAGGAGAGACGGGGATGAATCCATAGTAGTGTATTGATGTGGTGATTAGTGGACTCGTGTGCGCTGCCTCACCTCAAAGAAGTTTCTCATTGTCGTAGAACAGGGTAGCCACTGAGTCAAAGCTGGCTTGCTGCAACTAAACCCCACATTACCTTCTTGATACAAATGCATGTATGATAGGATCTGATGTAAGTCTTGCTGAGTACCTTTGTACTCACGTTTGCTTTATTTATGTTTTGTAGGTGAGACGTCTGTCTCACTAGTAGTACCGCTTGGACTTCGACGAGTAGCTTGTTACCTCAGCTACGATCTTGATCGGATGTTGTAGATAGTCAGGCTCTTCAGCCTTTTTCATTTGTAGTTGTCTGTACTCAGACATGTAATGCTTCCGCTTGTTGCTTGTATGCTCTGAATGATGGGTCATGTGACCCCTGTTTGTATTTAATGCTATGTGGTTCTTCTGAGCCTTTATCTATATGAGTTTGCGTTATGTTGTGATGACATGTTGTACCTCACATACTTGCATGTTATGCGTACGTGTGACGTGTATTGCTATGTGTGGGATCCGACAATCTAGTTGTTTGTCTTTGGCAGCCTCTCTTATGGGGAAATGTAGTCTAGTGCTTCCTTGAGCCATAGTAGTCCGCTACAGCCCGGTTCACCGGAGTCCTGCTAGCCCAGCACTACTGTTCAGGACACTTGACTGGCCGGCATGTGTTTCACTTCATTCTTGTGTCTGTCCCTTCGGGGAAATGTCACTCGGTGACATCCGGAGTCCTGCCTAGCCTGCTACAGCCCGGGTTACCAGAGTCCTATTAGCTCAGTGCTACAGCCCGGATTCACACGCTGCTGACCGACATGCTCGAAGTTGATTCATGTATGCCTGTCCCCATGGGTTAGTGCCGCTTAGGGTTCACGACTAGCCATGTCGGCCCGGGTTCTCTGTCATATGGATGCTGGCGATACTATCATATACGTGAGCCAAAAGGCGCAAACGGTCCCGGGCCATGGTAAGGCGACACCCGTGGGAATACCGTGCGTGAGGCCGCAAAGTGATATGAGGTGTTACAGGCTAGATCGGTGTGACTTAGAATCGGGGTCCCGACAGTTACACAAGGTCGGTTACAAAGGAGGAGATATGCATATCTGTATTACCTAGCTTTCCTTCCACGCCAAGTAGAGTCCCATCCGGACACGGGACAAAGTCTTCAATCTCGTATCTTCATAGTCCAACAGTCCGGCCAAAGGAGATAGTCCGGCTGTCCGGAGACCCCCTAATCCAGGACTCCCTCAGTAGCCCCTGAACCAGGCTTCAATGACGATGAGTCCGGCGCGCAGTGTTGTCTTTGGCATTGCAAGGCGGGTTCCTCCTCCGAATACACCACGGAAGAGTTTGAATACAGGGATAGTGTCCGACCCTGCAAAATAAGTTCCACATACCACCGTAGAGAGAATAATATTTCCACAAATCTAATCTGCTGACATGTTGTGGCAGCATGACATCACACCATGGCCTGGTAATTATTTGAACCGTTTTTCTATAACCAGCCCCGCACATAACGCGAGGCGGTTTCTTGACATGTCTTGTCAAAGCAGAGATCATGTTCCCCTTATTACGGGATTCTCATCAATACAAATGTGGGTAACCCAACCGTGTCTGTTGGTATGACTCCTAGATCTTAGGTAAGTCTCGAACGGCCACAAGGAGGACGCCTGATATTCATCCCCTTTATAAAGGGACAAGGCTTTTTCTTTCTTCCCTCTCGTGCTCAATTGAATCCTTCCCCCGCCTCGAGTTCTAACACCCAAAGCCCAGGTCAGGTGCTTTGGCCTTCAATAATGTCCGGATCCAGCCTTCAAGGCTAGTGGATGCCTTCCTCCGTCACGGAGGAGGACATCAAGAAGTTGAGGGAAGCCAGATACCTGACCACCAAAATTTCGCATAGGCTGCCCGCCCGAGGGCAGGTCGTCCCTACTCCCGAACCCAACGAGAGCGTCGTGTTCATCTCCCACTTCCTCCGAGGACTAGGCCTTGCTCTGGATCCCTTTGTTAGGGGTCTTATGTTCTATTACGGGCTGGATTTTCATGATCTGGTCCCGGATTCCCTTCTTCACATCTCATCATTTATTGTCGTTTGTGAGGCATTCCTCCGCATTACCCCTCACTTCGGCATGTGGCTCAAGACCTTCGATATGAAGCCGAAGATGGTCGAGGGGCAGTACGCAGCGTGCGGAGGTTCTCTAATAAGCAAAATTGCTGACGCTCCATGGCCAAAGGGTTCCTTTCCAGAGGTGTCCGGATTGTGGCAACAGGAGTGGTTTTACGTCATAGCTCCCCGAAGTGCCAAGTGGGTAGCTGCCCCCACCTTTCGCTCGGGCCCTCCACCACAACTGATGTCATGGATCAGCAGGGGGTTGAGCTGGGGTCCAGCCAAGGACGTGACAATACTGCAGAGCCGTATCCGAGATCTCTTCGAGGGAGATTTCAGTCTGGTTATGGTAATGCAAGTTATGCTGGTTCGTCAAGTCCAGCCTTGCAAACGCCGGCCCCTCCGCATGTGGGAATTCAACCCGGAAGGACCGCGCACTATTCAGAATTTCATCGGCATGACGCACAAGGAGATGTACAAATCGTTCTTCAGACCCCAAATAGAGTGTCCAGACACTACCGAGGACGTGGGCCTGAGCTGTAACCGCCCCGCTGCCCAAGTAAGTAATCCCATGGCCGAACACACTGTCCTTTTATTTATCATGACATCATTCTGAAGAATCGCTCTTTGACCAGGACTAGATAACAAAGGCGAAGATGATCCGGTGTTCGGCCCCCCTTCCCGAAGGCTTGGATAATCCGGTGCTGGAAAAGATGCTCGAGCTAGCACCTTGTCTGGTGCCCTCAAAGGAAGATGAAGGGGGGATAAAGAGGGCAAAAGCGGGCCTCCCTCGCTACCTATTCCAATCGAGGGAATGAGCGCCTCCACGAGGGAGGATAACCAAGGGGAAGAATCTGACATTCTCTCTCCCCAGGGAAGGAAGAGGACTACCTCTGAAGATCCGAAAACCAAGGTTTCCAAATGGGAGAAGAAATCTCCGCCAGAGGGTCCTACCTCGGAGGGTATTCTTGTTGCACAATATCCGCGCGGGGATCAGCCCTCTACCGAGCTGTAAGTAATCAAAAAGTACTTAATAGTGAAGATATCCTACCTTACTTATGAGGAAAATAACCGAAGCATTTATCTTGTAGTTCGGATCTTAGCCCTTCTCAGCAGAGCTCGTCTTCAGGGGATCTTCTTCCAGAGATGATGGAGAGCGAAACGCCTCCCCCTGCTACACCGCCTCACGAGGTGGGCGACCCCGAGGTGTCGTCGCGGAGGGTTTCTCCTGATCCGGCAAGGCCAGAAGGTAATCCTATGGCCACCCGAAGTCCCCAGTATCCAGCTCTTGAAGAGAGCAATCAAAAGAGTCCGGCACCGTCTGGTATGCGGTCGAACATACTGAGGGATCTGCTAGAGCGAGCGACTATCTCAGAAGAGCACCGTACGTTGATGGGTACGGTGATTGGAAGGATTTCGTCTGCCGAAAGCAGGTTGCATGAAGCCTTTATGAGTCTACTGACGGGTTTTGAGGTACGTGAAATGATGTACATTTTTGACAGTACCGCACATTTTTAGGTGTGCCCTGTGTAGATAGTAGCCCCTGAGACTCTGGTTGTCATCGAAAACGGCAGCAAATAGGAGTCCCAGGTAATAACCAGACCACCTGTATGCGCAGGTGGTTGAAGCTCCGGTGGCTAGCCGGACTGACGGGTTTGCCGAACTAAAGCGGCAACTGGATGCGGCAGATGCCGACATCATGCTTGTTAACAAGCAGCTTGACGAGGCATAGGGTAGGTGATTTTTCTAGTGAATGTCACATAGTAAGAGCAGCATGATGCCAGTATCTTTAATATGTTGTGACTGCAGATGGAGCTGCCACCATGGAGACCCTTCGGGCAGAGCTTGCCCGAGCCAAGGAGCAAGCAAGGAGTAGTAATGCGGTCGCTTTAAAGGCGGCCAAAGAGTTAAGGGCCGAACAGGCCGCACATTGCGGGAGCAAAGAAAAAATTGCCAAGATGCCCGTGGAGTTAAAAGATGCTGCTGACCGTTACTGGCTTCTTGAAGAAGAAAACTGGGTGAAGGCGACGGACCTGGAGAAGGCCCAGGTGGCTGCCAAGGAAGCCCGCTCCAAAATTAGAGCGACGAAGGAGGAGCTGAATCAAGCTGCGGATATCGTTTCTGGGAAGCCCTTCTTGCTGCGGACTAAGTTTGGAGATCCGAAATATGCTCCTCTGGACCGGCTATGGAGTTCTGCGGATGAGTACATGGATTTGGCTGCAAGTGCTGCAGATGCGACTGAGTACCTCAAGGATCATAAAGGTCCTAAAGTGGAGAAGTTGTTCTGGTCACAGTTTCACGCTCCAGTCCGTCCGCTGTTGCTGAATGAGCAATTGACCGGTTGGGCCGAGCTCCATAGATTATCCGGACTAGCCATGAGGTCCGTTGTGGATCATTTGTGGCCAGGAGGGCCAAGGCCGAATAGCTACTTTAGCTTAGTGCAACAATTCCTTGGCGCTATGCCACGCATCGATGCTGTAAAGAGGTCGGCGTGCATAGAAGGCTCGCGGATGGCCCTTGCCCGTGTCAAAACATACTGGGCGGAGATGGATGCCACCACTAGCACAGGGTTCGGCCATAGGCCGGGTGGCAGCCGAGCACTACTTTGAAGAAGTTCTCGAAGGCGCTCGTTCAATAGAGGCTCAGTGCTCAAAGAATATTATGTTTGAGTGACATGTATTCCCATTGTAAAAACAATGTTTTATTGAGTTTATCAAGGCTGTATTTATACTTTTGCCCGAAAGTACTATGATGCCTCCTATGCGGCTGTTTCTGTAGATATGTATATAACCTGAAAGATGGCAATCGTCAGCTTCAGCCCCCACGCATATAATGCGGGGGTGTTCGCAGAAGACGCATGTTCACACTTGATCCAACGTCTTGGTCCATTAAGGAGGTGATAGCGCAGCGAACTAGGCAATCAGAATATAATGCTTTAACACTTTCACTTAGCCAGAGGAGTTTGACAGTGGGGCTACTATATAGCCCCTGGTGGCTCCGCACTCATCTGAATTCGGGGTGCGTACATGCCTGGCCGGGAAACAGCCCTTTGTTAAGGCGGAGGAATCCCGAAGACTCCGCTAGGTCATCGAGTGGTTGACCAGTCTCACGCTATATCATGACAGTCAGTTTTTGGCTTTCTCTACTGAGGTGCTCATTCGGATGAACCAGACCACAATCGCAGTAGTTCTCCTGGTGCCGCCTTAGCTGATAGAGCGGAACGTAAGGCAGCAAACACAGGAGCCGGGCAAACCCAACATTTGACCAAAGACATGATTCGGAGCTGATGCATATAAGGCCAAACTCGCGACGCCGAACACTCCCTAAGGTATTCGGTCTTTATGGTGGAAACCAGGCTTAAGCAGTGCCCTTTGTAGTAAGCCCCTGGTGTCCAGGTACGTGCAATAATCTGACGTGGCCACATGCCAATACGTCAGCATCCTTCTCAATTGTACTGAGAATCCGAGGGATGTGTATCAACAAGAGACAGTAAAAAAGGTTTACGCAGGGTCTTAATCTAAAAAGAATCATTGGAGCAGGTCCCTGCTGCACGTCTGTGCCTGTGTCTCTGTTGTGCCGTATCCTGGATGGGTGTAGCACGATGGTCATCTGTAAAAGAGAGGAACTTAGTTGAAAAGTTGTCGTGCAAAAAGGTAGGTTATACTAGAGAAACCATGTACAGTTCAAGATGAGTAAAGTTGAGCCTAATTGCCACTTGTTTGCGCGTGTTGAGCCCCTTGTGTTGTAATAGGGGTATAGCCATCAAACCTGTATCAAGTACATATAGTTGCGCTGGACTCATCTAATCGCGTCCATGGTCTTAACGACCTGGCAGATGCATTAGTTGGTGAGGCCATTTAGTGTGCGGCTGCCAAGGCAGCCGCACGGTCTTCCGCGCGCAAGGAGCACTCAATATTTCCATTTACTATAATGATGCCACGTGGATCGGGCATCTTAAGCATAAGAGAAGCGTAATGCGGTATTGCGTTAAAGCGAGCGAAAGCTTCGCGTCTGAGTAGTGCTTGATAGACACTTTGGAACGGAGCGATATGGAAGGTTAACTTTTCACTGCGGAAGTTATCAGGAAAGTCGAATATAACCTCTAGTAACGGGGAGCCCATGCAATGGGCTTTTGGGTCTGGCGTTACTCCTTTAAAGGTAGTATTGCTATGGCTAATTTTTGCTGGGTGTATCCCCATGTTGCGGACTATGTCCTGATATATCAGGTTTAAACTACTGCCGCCGTCCATCAGGACTCGTGTGAAGTGGTATCCGTCAATTATTGGGTCTAATACAAAGGCAGCCCATCCTGCACGCCGGATACTTGCCGAGTAATCCTGATGGTCAAAGGTGATCGGCAGAACTTCGCGGAGATAGGCCCTGAGGCATGTGTCTCTAGAGTGCCGCTTTGTTTCTCCCCTTTGTCACGTGTAACACATTTATTGTTTTGACTTCTGGTGGGAATTTCTTCTGTTCCCCGGTGCTTTGCTTGTGAGGCTCGGCCTTGTCTTCGCTTGGTGTATCCTGCCCCTCATGTTCGGCGTTGAGCTTGCCGGACTGCTTGAAGACCCAACATTCTCTATTGGTATGGTTTGTAGTTTTATCAGGGGTGCTATGGATCTGACATATTTGGTCCAGAATCTTGTTTAGGCTGGACAGTTCGTCTCTATTGTCTTTCAGGGCGGCTTTTGCTGACCTAGTCGAGAGCTTTCGAATCCGGCGTTTACCGCCGTGCTCTTCGGGCTGTCTTCTTTATTCCGGCGCTTGTTTTTGCTGCGTTGTGATTTCCCGTTTCCGTCCCTGACTTCGAATGTACTTGGGTCGCTGGTGCTGCACCGGGCTAACCATCTGTCCTCGCCCGCGCAAAAGCGGGTCATGAGGCTTGTTAATGCTGCCATTGTCCTCGGCTTCTCTTGGCCATTCGTCTCGAACGCTGTGCTTGAAAGCTGCTAAGGCTTCTGCGTCCGGATAGTCGACTATTTGGTTCTTTTTAGTGAGGAACCTGTTCCAAAGCTTTCGGGCTAACTCTCTGGGCTGTTTAGTTATATGACTCAAATTGTCTACATCCGGTGGCCGGACATAAGTCCCTTGAAAATTTTCCCGAAAAGCGTCTTCGAGCTCTTCCCAGCTTCCAATGGAGTTTTCGGGGAGGCTTTTAAGCCAGTGCCGAGCTGGCCCTTTGAGCTTGAGGCGTGGAGATCGTCTCCTCGAGCCATGTGGATATGGAGGATGTAGTCCTCCATCCAGACCCCAGGGTATGTCATTCCGTCGTACGCCTCTATGCTTACGGGTTTGAATCCCTCTGGAAATTCATGGTCCAGCACCTCATCGGTGAAACATCGGGGGTGTGCGGCACCCCTGTATTTGGGTGTACCGTTCGGATGTTTGTTGTGTTGCATTGCATGCTGGAGCGCGCTTGTGTGGCCCGTATATGGATCTGGTTGCGCCGTCCTTTTGATGCAAGCCCTCGTGTGGATCGCGTGCTGGCTTATGTGCGGCGTTGTTTGCCGCTCTATGTTGGCCACGAGGTCATCTATCCGACCAGATGGCCGTTTTTTTTCAATTGCGGGGGATCTAAGGCCTCCTCATCGAATTCAGGTAGCAACTTTCGCTTCGGGTAGCTCTTGGTGCGGCGATTACTGCCGTACTTCGCTGCAGTGTTGAGTACTTCACTCCATCTGATTCTGAGTGTGTCTTGTGCAGCCCTGAGCCTTTGCTTCTGCTTTTTTAGACTCCTCGCAGTGGCAACTAGCCTTTGATGGGCATTTTGTTGCTCCGGGTGCCTGTCTGGTGTGATGTCGTCCGGACTGTTATCTTCGACGGGGTCGGGTTGTTTGGTTTGATTCTCCGTGTTGCCCTGGTCGGGCGATGGTTCACCTTGCTCTATCACTGGGTCTATATGATCGTTGTTTCTGTCGAGGCAGGATTTTGAGCGGCGCTTACGCCGCCGCTTTGACTGCTTCTCGAGGGAACAACCCTTCGTTGCGTCCTTCTGTTCCTCATCATCGTTTTCTTTGGGTGTGTCCACCATGTATACATCATATGATGAAGTGGGCGTCCAGTGCCCTGTGGGCAGTGGTTCCTGTTCGTCTCCTGCATCATCGTCCATACCATTGATGTCTTCGGAGTCGATGACGGAGATTATGATGATGGAGATCATGGTGTCATGCCGGTGATGATGGTGTTCATGCCGCGCCTCGAAGATGGAGATCAAAGGCGCAAGATGATATTGGTCATATCATGTCACTTTATGATTTGCATGTGATGTTTTTCATGTTTACATCTTATTTGCTTAGAACAACGGTAGCATAAATAAGATGATCCCTCACTAAAATTTCAAGAAAGTGTTCCCCTAACTGTGCACCATTGCGAAGGCTCATTGTTTCGAAGCACCACGTGATGATCGGGTGTGATATATTCTAACGTTCGAATACAACGGGTGTAAGCCAGATTTACACATGCAAAACACTTAGGTTGACTTGACAAGCCTAGCATGTATAGACATGGCCTCGGAACACGAGAGACCGAAAGGTCAAACATGAGTCGTATAGTAGATACGATCAACATGGAGATGTTCACCGTTGATGACTAGTCCGTCTCACGTGATGATCGGACACGGCCTAGTCGATTCGGATCATGTATCACTTAGATGACTAGAGGGATGTCTATCTGAGTGGGAGTTCATTGAATAATTTGATTAGATGAACTTAATTATCATGAACATAGTCTAAATTATCTTTGCAAATTATTTTGTGGATTAATAGCTCGCGCTTTAGCTCTTTGTTTTAATACGTTCCTAGAGAAAGACTAAGTTGAAAGATATTGTAAGCAATTGTGCAGACTAGGGCCGTAGTCTGAGGATTGTCCTCATTGCTACACAGAAGGCTTCTGTCCTTGATGCACCGCTCGGTGTGCCAACCCCTCTAGCATCGTCGGTGGATGTTGTGAACATCTGGTAGACACGTTCTGATGACTACATGATAGTTTAGTGTGCCATGCTTTACGGCTCAGAGTCGGGGCTCCAAAAGCATTTTGAATGCCATAGAACATATGAGATGTTCGAAGAGCTGAAATTGGTATTTCAGGCTCATGCCCGTGTTGAGAGGTTGAGACCTCTGACAAGACCTTTGCCTACAAGATGGAGGAGAATAGCTCAGCCAGTGAGCATGTGCTCAGAATGTCTGGGTACTTCAATCACTTGAATCAAGTGGGAGTTAATCTTCCATATAAGAGAGTGACTGACAAAAGTTCTCCAGTCGCTATCACCAAGCTACTAGAGTTTCATGATGAACTATAACATGCAAGGGAAGATAATCCCGGAGCTGTTCGTCGTGCTTAAGGCCGTAAAGGTAGAAATCAGGAAGGAGCATCGAGTGTTGATGCTTAACAAGAGCACTGGTTTCAAAGAAGGGCAAGGGCAAGAAGGGAAACTTCTTGAATGGCAAGCCAGTTGCCGCTCCAGTGAAGAAACCCAAGAACCCAAACCCAAGACAAAGTGCTTCTATTAGGGGAACGGTCACTGGTAGCGGAACTGCCTCAAATACTTGGTAGATAAGAAGGTTGTCAACTTCAACAAAAGTATATTTGATATATGTGTGTTATTGATGTGTACCTTACTAGTACTCCTAGTAGCACCTGGGTATTAGATACCAGTTCAGTTGCTAATATTGGTAACTCGAAACAAAAGCTATGGAATTAATGGAGACTAGCTAAGGGCGAGGTGACGATGTGTGTTGGAAGTGTTTCCAAGGTTGATGTGATCACCATAGCACGCTCCCTCTACCTTCGGGATTAGTGTTGAACCTAGATAAATGTTGTTTGCATTGGTGTCTGCGTTGAGCATGAACATGATTAGATCATGTTTATTGCAATATGGTTATTCATTTAAGTCAGAGAATAATGGTTATTCTGTTTACATGAATAATACCTTCTATGGTCATGCACCCAATGTGAATGGTTTATTGAATCCCGGTCATAGTTATACACATGTTCATAACATTGATGCCAAAAGATGTAGAGTTGATAATGATAGTACCACTTTCATGTGGCACTGCCGCTTAGGTCATATTGGTGTGAAGCGCATGAAAGAACCTCCATGCTAATGGACTTTTGAAGTCTCTTGATTATGAATCATTTGACACGTGCGAACCATGCCTCATGGGCAAAATGACCAAGACTTCGTTCTCCGCAACAATGGAGTGAGCAACCAACTTATCAGAAATCATACATACTGATGTGTGCGGTCCGTTGAGCGTTGAGGCTCGCGGTGGCTATCGTTATGTTCTCACCCTCACCGATGACTGATACGTCTCCAACATATCTATAATTTTTGATTGTTCCATGCTATTATATTATCAACCTTGAATGTTTTATATGCATTTATATGCTATTTTATATGATTTTTGGGACTAACCTATTAACCTAGAGCCCAGTGCCAGTTTATGTTTTTCCCTTCTTTCAGTGTTTCGCAGAAAAGGAAAATCAAACGGATTCCAATTGACCTGAAACTTCACGGAACTTACATTTAGAAGGAAAGCAACCCGGGAGACTTGGAGTCCACGTAAGAAGCAACGAGGAAGCCACGAGGCTGGGGGCGCGCCCACCCCACCCCCCCCCCTTGGGCGCGCCCTCCACCCTCGTGGGCCCCTCGTGGCTCCCCTGACGTACTTCTTCCGCCTATATATCTCCATATACCCTAAAACGATCGGGGAGCACAATAGATCGGGAGTTCCGCCGCCAGAAGCCTCCGTAGCCACCGAAAGCCAATCTAGACCTGTTCCAGCACCCTGCCGGAGGGGGAATCCCTCTCCGGTGGCTATCTTCATCATCCCGGCACTCTCCATGATGAGGAGGAGGTAGTCCACCCTCGGGGCTGAGGGTATGTACCAGTAGCTATGTGTTTGATCTCTCTCTCTCTCTCGTGTTCTTGAGGTGATACGATCTTGATGTATCACGAGCTTTGGTATTATATTTGGATCCTATGATGTTTCTTACCCCCTCTACTCTCTTGTAATGGATTGAGTTTCCCTTTGAAGTTATATTATCGGATTGAGTCTTTAAAGATTTGAGAACACTTGATGTATGTCTTGTCGTGCGTATCTGTGGTGACAATGGGATATCACGTGATTCACTTGATGTATGTTTTGGTGATCAACTTGCGAGTTCCGCCCATGAACCTATGCATAGGGGTTGGCACACGTTTTCATCGTGATTCTCCGGTAGAAACTTTGGGGCACTCTTTGAGGTTCTATGTGTTGGTTGAATAGATGAATCTGAGATTGTGTGATGCATATCGTATAATCATACCCACGGATACTTGAGGTGACCTTGGAGTATCTAGGTGACATTAGGGTTTTGGTTGATTTGTGTCTTAAGGTGTTATTCTATTACGAACTCTAGGGCTCTTTGTGACACCTATAGGAATTGCCCAATGGATTGATTGGAAAGAATAACTTTGAGGTGGTTTCGTACCCTACCATAATCTCTTCATTTGTTCTCCGATATTAATGACTTTGGAGTGACTCTTTGTTGCATGTTGAGGGATAGTTATGTGATCCAATTATGTTATTATTGTTGAGGGAACTTGCACTAGCGAAAGTATGAACCATAGGCCTTGTTTCAATGCATTGCAATACCGTTTACGCTCACTTTTACCATTAGTTACCTTGCTGTTTTTATAATTTCAGATTACAAAAACTATTATCTACTATCCATATTGCACTTGTATCACCATCTCTTCGCTGAACTAGTGCACCTATACAATTTACCATTGTATTGGGTGTGTTGGGGACACAAGAGACTCTTTGTTATTCGGTTGCAGGGTTTCTTGAGAGAGACCATATTCATCCTACGCCTCCTACGGATTAATAAACCTTAGGTCATCCACTTGAGGGAAATTTGCTACTGTCCTACAAACCTCTGCACTTGGAGGCCCAACAACGTCTACAAGAAGAAGGTTGTGTAGTAGACATCAAGCTCTTTTATGGCGCTGTTGCCGGGGAGGTGAGTGCTTGAAGGTATATCTTTAGATCTTGCAATCGAGTCTTTTAGTTTCTTGTTTTATCATTAGTTTAGTTTATAAAAGAAAATTAGAAAAAAAATGGAATTGAGTTTGCCTCATACGCTTCATCTTTTTAATATCTTTCGTGAGTATGATGGAAAAGAAAATTGTGCCAAAGTTTTAGAAGAAGAATGCATTAAAATGTTTGGCACTAAATATTTGAATGATGAGCATGATTGCAATGTTGTTAGTATGAATTCCTTGAATATCCATGATGCTAATGATATGCAAAGCCACAAGCTTGGGGAAGCTATGTTTGATGAAGATGATATTTTTTGTCCCCCAAGTTTTGATGAGAAAATTTATTATGATTAAATCATGGCTCCTATTTATGATGATTATATTGATGAAAGTGGATTTGGAGAGGTCATGACTTTATTTTGTGATGAATCCACTATTTCGGAAGAGGTTCCAATTGATTATGAGAACAAAGTTGCTATCTATGATGATTATTGTGATGACTTGTATGCTATAAAGAATAATGATATCCATGAAACTTGTCATCATGATTTTAGTTTTCAATTGGATTATGCCTCACATGATAATTATTTTGTTGAGTTTGCTCCCACTATTATTCATCAGAAGAATTTTGCTTGTGTGGAGAGTAATAAAATTTATATGCTTGTAGATCATGAAAAGAATGCTTTATGTGATAGTTATATTGTTGAATTCATTCATGATGCTACTGAAAATTATTATGAGGGAGGAATATATCCTTGTAGGAATTGCAATAACATCAAGTTTCCTCTCTATGTGCTTAAAGTTTTAAAGTTATGCTTGTTTTACCTTCCTATGCTAGTTGATTATTGTTCCCATAAGTTGTTTGCTCACAAAATCCCTATGCATAGGAAGTGTGTTAGACTTAAATGTGCTAGTCATATTCTCCATGATGCTCTCTTTATGTTTCAGTTCTTATCCTTTATGTGAGCATCATTGAAATCATCATGCCTAGCTAGGGGCGTTAAACGATAGCGCTTGTTGGGAGGCAACCCAAATTTATTTTTGTTACTTGCTTTTTGCTCCTGTTTAGTAATAAATAATTCATCTAGCCTCTGTTTAGATGTGGTTTTATGCTTTTAATTAGTGTTTGTGCCAAGTAGAACCGTTGGGAAGGCTTGGGGAAAGTCTTTGCGATCATGCTGTAAAAAACAGAAACTTTAGCGCTCACGAGAATTGCTGCCAGTTTTTATTGGAGAGTGCTATTGAGTTAATTATTTTTGCATATGATTAATAGACAAATTACTCAGGTCCACCAATTTATTTGAGAATTTTATGAGTTCCAGAAGTATACGTTTGATCCATATTACTACAGATTGTTCTGTTTTTGACAGATTCTGTTTTTCGTGTGTGGTTTGCTTATTTTGATGAATCTATGGCTAGTAAAATAGTTTATAAACCATAGATAAGTTGGAATACAGTAGGTTTAACACCATTGTAAATCAAGAATTAGTTCATTACAGTACCTTGAAGTGGTGTTTTGTTTTCTTTCGCTAACAGAGCTTACCAGTTTTCTGTTAAGTTTTGTGTTGTGAAGTTTTCAAGTTTTGGGTAAAGATTCGATGGATTATGGAACAAGGAGTGGCAAGAGCCTAAGATTGGGTATTCCCAAGGCACCCCAAGGTAATATTCAAGGACAACCAAGAGCCTAAACTTGGGGATGCCCCAGAAGGCATCCCCTCTTTCGTCTTCGTTCATCGGTAACTTTACTTGGAGCTATATTTTTATTCACCACATGATATGTGTTTTGCTTGGAGCGTCATTTTATTTCATTTTGTTTTGCTTGATGTTTGAATAAAATACCAAGATCTGAAATTATTAAATGTTAGAGAGTCTTCATATAGTTGCATAATTATTCGACTACTCATTGATCTTCACTTATATCTTTCGGAGTAGTTTGTTGTTGCTCTAGTGCTTCACTTATATATTTTTAGAGCACGGTGGTGGTTTTATTTTATAAGAATTAATGAACTCTCATGCTTCACTTATATCATTTTGAGAGTCTTTAGAACAGCATGGTAGTTTGCTTTTGGTTATGAAACTAGTCCTAATATGATGGGCATCCAAGATGGATATAATAAAAACTTTCATATAAAGTGCATTGAATACTATGAGAAGTTTGATACTTGATGATTGTTTTGAGATATGAAGATGGTGATATTAGAATCATGCTAGTTGAGTAGTTGTGAATTTGAGAAATACTTGTGTTGAAGTTCGTGATTCCCGTAGCATGCATGCACGTATGGTGAACCATTATGTGATGAAGTCGGAGCATGATTTATTTATTGATTGTCTTCCTTACGAGTGGCGGACGGGGATGAGCGATGGTCTTTTCCTACCAATCTATCCCCCTAGGAGCATGCACGTAATACTTTATTTTGATAACTAATAATTTTTTGCAATAAGTATGTGAGTTCTTTATGACTAATGTTGAGTCCATGGATTATATGCACTCTCACCCTTCCACCATTGCTAGCCTCTCTAGTACCGCACAACTTTCGCCGGTACCTTAAACCCACCATATACCTTCCTCAAAACAGCCACCATACCTACCTATTATGGCATTTCCATAGCCATTCCGAGATATATTGCCATGCAACTTTCCACCGTTCCGTTATTATGACATGCTCCATCATTGTCATATTGCTTTGCATGATCATGTAGTTGACATTGTATTTGTGGCAAAGCCACTGTTCATAATTCTTTCATACATGTCACTCATGCATCATTGCACATTCCGGTACATCGCCGGAGGCATTCATATAGATTCATATCTTGTTATAAGTATTGAGTTGTAATTCTTGAGTTGTAAGTAAATAAAAGTGTGATGATCATCATTATTAGAGCATTGTCCCAGTGAGGAAAGGATGATGGAGACTATGATTCCCCCACAAGTCGGGATGAGACACCGGAAGAAAAAAAAGAGGCCAAAGAAGCCCAAATAAAAAAAGAGGCCATAAAAAAAGAGAAAAGTCCCAAAAATATAAAAAATGAGAGAAAAAGAGAGAAGGGGCAATTCTACTATCCTTTTACCGCACTTGTGCTTTAAAGTAGCACCATGATCTTCATGATAGAGAGTCTCCTATGTTATCACTTTCATACACTAGTGGGAATCTTTCATTATAGAACTTGGCTTGTATATTCCAATGATGGGCTTCCTCAAAATGCCCTAGGTCTTCGTGAGCAAGCGAGTTGGATGCACACCCACTAGTTTCTTTTGTTGAGCTTTCATATACTTATAGCTCTAGTGAATCCATTGCATGGCAATCCCTACTCACTCACATTTATATATATATTGATGGGCATCTCCATAGCCCGTTGATACGCCTAGTTGATGTGAGACTATCTTCTCCTTTTTTGTCTTCTCCCAACCACCATTCTATTCCACCTATAGTGCTATGTCCATGGCTCACGCTCATGTATTGCGTGAAGATTGAAAAGGTTTGAGAACATCAAAAGTATGAAACAATTGCTTGGCTTGTCATCGGGGTTGTGCATGATTTGAATACATTTTGTGGTGAAGATGGAGCATAGCCAGACTATATGATTTTGTAGGGATAGCTTTCTTTGGCCATGTTATTTTGAGAAGACATGATTTCTTTGTTAGTATGCTTGAAGTATTATTATTTTTATGTCAATATTAAACTTTTGTCTTGAATCTTATGGATCTGAATATTCTTGCCACAATAAAGAGGACTACATGGATAAATATGTTAGGTAGCATTCCACATCAAAAATTCTATTTTTATCATTTACCTACTCGAGGACGAGCAGGAATTAAGCTTGGGGATGCTGATACGTCTCCAACGTATCTATAATTTTTGATTGTTCCATGCTATTATATTATCAACCTTGGATGTTTTATATGCATTTATATGCTATTTTATATGATTTTTGGGACTAACCTATTAACCTAGAGCCCAGTGCCAGTTTCTGTTTTTCCCTTGTTTCAGTGTTTCGCAGAAAAGGAAAATCAAACGGAGTCCAATTGACCTGAAACTTCACGGAACTTATTTTTAGAAGGAAAGCAACCCGGGAGACTTGGAGTCCACGTAAGGGAAGCAACTAGGAAGCCACGAGGCAGGGGCGTGCCCTCCACCCTCGTGGGCCCCTCGTGGCTCCCCTGACATACTTCTTCCGCCTATATACCTCCATATACCCTAAACGATCGGGGAGCACAATAGATCGGGAGTTCCGCCGCCAGAAGCCTCCGTAGCCACAGAAAGCCAATCTAGACCCGTTCTGGCACCCTGCCGGAGGGGGAATCCCTCTCCGGTGGCTATCTTCATCATCCTGGCACTCTCCATGACGAGGAGGGAGTAGTCCACCCTCGGGGCTGAGGGTATGTACCAGTAGCTATGTGTTTGATCTCTCTCTCTCTCTTGTGTTCTTGAGGTGATACGATCTTGATGTATCGCGAGCTTTGCTATTATATTTGGATCCTATGATGTTTCTTCCCCCCCCCCCTCTACTCTCTTGTAATGGATTGAGTTTTCCCTTTGAAGTTATCTTTATCGGATTGAGTCTTTAAAGATTTGAGAATACTTGATGTATGTCTTGTCGTGCGTATCTATGGTGACAATGGAATATCACGTGATTCACTGAATGTATGTTTTGGTGATCAACTTGCGGGTTCCGCCCATGAACCTATTCATAGGGGTTGGCACACGTTTTCATCGTGATTCTCCGGTAGAAACTTTGGGGCACTCTTTGAGGTTCTATGTGTTGGTTTTATAGATGAATCTGAGATTGTGTGATGCATATCGTATAATCATACCCACGGATACTTGAGGTGACATTGGAGTATCTAGGTGACATTAGGGTTTTGGTTGATTTGTGTCTTAAGGTGTTATTCTAGTACGAACTCTAGGGCTGTTTGTGACACCTATAGGAATAGCCCAACGGATTGATTGGAAAGAATAACTTTGAGGTGGTTTCGTACCCTACCATAATCTCTTCGTTTGTTCTCCGCTATTAGTGACTTTGGAGTGACTCTTTGTTGCATGTTGAGGGATAGTTATGTGATCCAATTATGTTATTATTGTTGAGGGAACTTGCACTAGCGAAAGTATGAACCCTAGGCCTTGTTTCAACGCATTGCAATACCGTTTACGCTCAATTTTACCATTAGTTACCTTGCTGTTTTTATAATTTCAGATTACAAAAACTATTATCTACTATCCATATTGCACTTGTATCACCATCTCTTCGCCGAACTAGTGCACCTATACAGTTTACCATTGTATTGGGTGTGTTGGGGACACAAGAGACTCTTTGTTATTTGGTTGCAGGTTTGCTTGAGAGAGACCATCTTCATCCTACGCCTCCTACGGATTGATAAACCTTAGGTCATCCACTTGAGGGAAATTTACTATTGTCCTACAAACCTCTGCACTTGGAGGCCCAACAACGTCTACAAGAAGAAGGTTGTGTAGTAGACATCAATGACTTGAGTAGATATGGGTATATTTACTTAATGAAGCATAAGTCTGAAATGTTTGAAAAGTTCAAGCAATTTCAAAGTGAAGTTGAGAATCATTGTAACAAGAAGATCAAGTTCCTTCGATCTAATCAAAGGGAAAGTATCTGAGTTATGAGTTTGGCAATCACTAAAGACAAGGTGGAATCGTTTCACAGTTGACGCCGCCTGGAACACCATAGCATGATGGTGTGTCCGAACGTCGTAATCGAACCTTATTGGATATGGTGTATGATGTCTCTTACCAATCTACCGCTATTTTTGGGGGTTATGCATTAAAGACAATTACATCCACTTTAAATATGGCACCATCTAAGTCCGTGGAGACGACACCGTATGAACTATGGTTTGGCAAGAAACGTTACTTTGTTGTTTTTTCTTAAGGTTTGGGGCTACGATGCTTATGTCGATAGGCTTCGGTCGGAAAAGCTCGAACCCAAAGCGGAAAATTGTATCTTCATAGAATACCCAAACAAGACGATTGGGTATACCTTCTATCTCAGATCTGAGGGCAGAGTGTTTGTCGCTAAGAATAGGTCCTTTCTCGAGAAAGAGTTTCTCTCGAAAGAATTGAGTGGGAGGAAGATAGAACTTGGTGAGGTTGTTGAAGCTTCACTTCAACCAGAGAGTAGCGCATCACAGAAAGATG
Source organism: Triticum urartu (assembly GCF_003073215.2). Taxonomy (NCBI): domain Eukaryota; kingdom Viridiplantae; phylum Streptophyta; class Magnoliopsida; order Poales; family Poaceae; genus Triticum; species Triticum urartu. Next base: position 124,425,672 of record NC_053023.1, on the reverse strand, counting down.
TTTCTGTGGCACTTACGTCAGTTGAGGAGAAAGCTAATGATGATGATCATGAAGCTTCAGATCAAATTACTATCAAACATCGTAGGTCGACAAGGGTGTGTACAACTTCTGAGTGGTAACCCAATCTTAAAGTCATGTTGTTGGACAACGATGAACCTATGAGCTATGAAGAAGCGATGGTGGCCCGGATTCCAACAAATGGCTGGTAGCCATGAAATCTGAGATAGGATCCATGTATGAGAACAAAGTATGGACTTTCCCGATGAACGGCAAGCCATTGAGAATAAATGGATCTTTAAGAAGAAGACATATGCTGATGGTAATGTCACCATTTATGAAGCTCGACTTGTCTCAAAGAAGTTTCCGACAAATTCAAGGAGTTGACTGTGATGAGGCTTTCTCAATCATAGCGATGCTAAAGTCTATTAGAATTATGTTAGCAGTTGCTGCATTTTCGTTTATGAAATATGGCAGATGGATGTCAAAACAAAGTTTCCTTGATGGTTTCCGTGAGGAAAGGCTGTATGTGATACAACCAGAAGGTTTTGTCGATCCTGAGGATGCTAAAAGGTATGCAAACTCCTGCGATCCTTCTATGGACTGGAGCAAGCATCTCGGAGTTGGAACATACGCTTTGATGAGGTGATCAAAGCATTTGGGTTTATACAAAGTTTGCAAGAAACTTGTATTTGCAAGAAAGTGAGTGGGAGCACTACAACATTTCTGATAGGTATATATGGATGGCATATTGTTGATCGGAAATGATGTAGAATTTCTAGAAAGCATGAAGGGTTGTTTGAATGGAGTTTTTCAAAGGAAGACCTGTGTAAAACTACTTACATGTTGGGTATCAAGATCTATAGAGATAGATCAAGACGCCTGATAAGACTTTCACAAGAGCACATACCTTGACATGATCTTGAAGGAGTTCGAGATGGATCAGTCAAAGAAGGAGTTCTTGCCTGAGTTGTAAGGTGTGAATTTAAGACTTGAAGCTCGACCATGGCAGAAGAAAGAGAAAGGATGAAAGTCGTCCCCTATGCCTTAGCCATAGGCTCTATACGATATGCCATGTTGTGTACCGCGATGTGCCTTGCCGCGTGTCTGGCAAGGGGGTACAAGAGTGATCCAGGAGTGGATCATTGGACAGCGGTCAAAATTGTCCTTAGGAATAAGGAAATGTTTCTTGGTTATGGAGGTGATAAAGAGCTCGGCGTAAAGGATTACGTCGATGCAAGCTTTAACACCTATCCGGATGACTCTGAGTAGCAAACCGGATACGTATAGTGGAGGAACCATTTGGAATAGCTCCAAGTGGATCATAGTAGCAACATCTACAATATGAAATCGAGATTTTCGAAGAACACATGGATCTGAATGTTGCAGACCCGTTGATTGACACTTCTCTCGTAAGCATAACATGATCAAACCCTAGAACTCATTGAGTGTTAATCACATGGCAATGTGAACTAGATTATTGACTCTAGTAAACTCTTTGGGTGTTAGTCACATGGCGATGTAAACTATGAGTGTTAATCACATGGTGATGTGAACTAGATTATTGACTCTAGTGCAAGTGGGAGACTGTTGGAAATATGCCCTAGAGGAAATAATAAAATGGTTATTATTACATTTCCTTGTTCATGATAATTGTCTATTTTCATGCTATAATTGTGTTATCCGGAAATCATAATACATGTGTGAATACATAGACCACAACATGTCCCTAGTGAGCCTCTAGTTAACTAGCTCGTTGATCAATAGATGGTTATGGTTTCCTGACCATGGACATTGGATGTTATTGATAACGGGATCACATCATTAGGAGAATGATGTGATGGACAATACTCAATCCTAAGCATAGCACAAGATCGTGTAGTTCGTCTGCTAAAGCTTTTCTAATGTCAAGTATCTTTTCCTTAGACCATGAGATTGTGCAACTCCCGGATACCGTAGGAATGCTTTGGGTGTACCAAACGTCACAACGTAACTTGGTGGCTATAAAGGTGCACTACAGGTATCTCTGAAAGTGTCTGTTGGGTTGGCACGAATCGAGACTGGGATTTGTCACTCCGTATGACGGAGAGGTATCTCTAGGCCCACTCGGTAATGCATCATCATAATGAGCTCAATGTGACTAAGGAGTTGGTCACGGGATCATGTGTTATGGAACGAGTAAAGAGACTTGCCGGTAACAAGATTGAACGAGGTATGGGGATACCGATGATCGAATATCGGGCAAGTAACATACCGATAGACAAAGGGAATTGTATACGGGATTGATTGAATCCCCGACATCGTGGTTCATCTGATGAGATCATCGTGGAACATGTGGGAGCCAATATGGGTATCCAGATCACGCTATTGGTTATTGGCCGGAGAGATGTCTCGGTCATGTCTGCATGGTTCCTGAACTCGTAGGGTCTACACACTTAAGGTTCGGTGACGCTAGAGTTGTTATGGGAAATAGTATGTGGTTACCGAAGGTTATTCAGAGTCCCGGATGAGATCCTGGACGTCACGAGGAGTTTCGGAATGGTCCGGAGATAAAGATTTATATATGGGAAGTCCTTATTCGGTCGCCGAAAGTGTTCGGGGGTTTATCGGTATTGTACCGGGACCACCGAAGGGGTTCCGGGGGTCCACCGGGAGGGTCCACCTGCCCCGGAGGGCCCTATGGGCTGAATATGGAGGGGAACCATCCCCTAAGTGGGCTGGGTGCCAAAACCCCCTGGCCTGGCGCAGCCCCTCCCTTCTCCCACACCTCCTCCTCCTCCGTAGCGCTTGGCGAAGCCCTGCCAGAGAACCACGAGCTCCATCACCACCACGTCGTCGTGATGTCGGAGTTCTCCCTCAACTTCTCCTCTCTCCTTGCTGGATCAAGAAGGAGGAGACATTCCCGGGTTGTACGTGTGTTGAACGCGGAGGCGCCGTTGTTCGGCGCTTAGATCGAAATCGACCGTGATCTGAATCGCTGCGTGTATGACTCCACCAACAGCGTTCTTGTAACGATTCCGCTTAGCAATCTTCAAGGGTATGAAGATGCACTCCCTCTCTCTCGTTGCTAGTATCTCCTAAATTTATCTTGGTGACACGTAGGAACTTTTTTGAATTATTGCTACGTTCCCCAACAAAACGGTCTAGCGCCTCATGCAGCATCTCCAGCCACCCCTATGGCCACTGCTCCGGCGCGTCCAGCCGCCGCAACCGGCAAGAAGGGTCGCAGCCTCCAAGTGTTGGAGGAAATGCCAACAAGGTAAAAACATATTTTACACTTTGGCCAACAAATTTAATGGTGAGTGTTGGTGGCCGATGATGATGGAGTTTGTTGGTTTTGTTGTCGTAGTGTGGAGATGAACACGGCTGAATTCTTGGCGTCTTTGGAATCCTCGGCTAAGATGGGGCTAGATGATCTCAATTGTGATTCAATTTGGGATCATTCGGAGGTGGTTGAAGAGGAGATGGAAGAAGAGGAGGTGGCTGAAGAGGAGATGGAAGAAGAGGAGGTGGCCGAAGCAGCACAAGGTCATCAAGGTCACGAACTTACAACTACAATCAAGTTGAAGATGTTGCTCTATGCTATGCTTGGATGAACATCTCCATGGATGCAATGATTGGAACGATCAAACCAAGGCTATGTTTTGGGAGAGAATTGCGGAGTACTACAAGAACTCTGTGGAGGTGTAATCAAGCCGTGCGCAAGGATCTCTTGGGAATCGTTGAGGCACCATTCACAACCAATGCAACCGATAGTCTGGTTGCATCAATCAAGTGAATGATGCACCACCGAGTGGTGTGCAAGTCCTGGAGTGTGTCTCGTACATCCAAGAACTTTTCAAGCATAAGAGCAAGAAGTTCGGCCACAAGCCCTTCGTGTTGCATCATTGCTACAAAGAGCTTTGCAAAAACGAGAGGTGGATCAAGAGAGTTCGTAGACCACTCCTGTCGTGGACTTAACCTGGCGGCTATGATAACGACGCAGATCTTGCTGGTAAATCGCCGAACGAGCCGCCACACGGTCACGCTCCTCATCCAACAGGTCAAGCGCATCCTGACGTGCTTTGTCATTATCAGCTTCAACATAAACCTGTTAGGGAACGCAGTAATTCGAAAAAAAATCCTACGATCACGCAAGATCTATCTAGGGGAAGCATAGCAACAACATGGGAGAGTGTGTCCACGTACCCTCATAGACCGAAAGCGGAAGCGTTTAGTAATGCGGTTGATGTAGTCGAACGTCTTCACGATCCAACCGATCCAAGTACCGAACATACGACACCTCCGTGTTCAGCACACGTTTAGCGTGATGACGTCCCTCGAGCTCTTGATTGAGTAGAGGGTCGAGGGAGAGTTCCTTCAGCACGACGGCGTGGCGATGGTGTTGGTGATGTGATCCGCGCAGGGCTTCGCCTAAGCACTACGACAATATGACCGAGGTGGTAAACTGTGGAGGGGGCACCGCACACGGCTAAGGAACAACTATTGTGTCTTTGGGGTGCCCCTGCCCCCGTATATAAAGGAGGAGGGGAGGAGGCGGCCGGCCTAGGGGCGCGCCAAATGGGGGAGTCCAACTAGGACTCCCAATCCTAGTTGGACTCCCTTTCCTTTTTCCAAAAGGGGGAAAGAGGGAAGGGAGAGGAAGAGGAGAAGGAAAGGGGGCGCCCTCCCCCTCCCTAGTACAATTCGGACTCCCTATAGGGAGGGGGCGTTGCTACCCCTTGTGGGCTGCCTCCCCTCTCCCCTATGGTCCATGTAGGCCCAATATTCCCCCGGGGGGTTCCGGTAAACCCTCGGTACTCCGAAAAAATACCCGAATCACTCGGAACCATTCCGATGTCCGAATACAACCTTCCAATATATGAATCTTTACCTTCGACCATTCCAAGACTCCTCGTCATGTCCGTGATCTCATCCGGGACTCTGAACAAACTTCAGTCACCAAACACACATAACTCATAATACAAATCGTCATCGAACGTTAAGCGTGCGGACCCTACGGGTTCGAGAACTATGTAGACACGACCGAGACATATCTCCGGTCAATAACCAATAGCAGAACCTGGATGCTCATATTGGCTCCTACATATTCTACGAAGATCTTTGTCGGTCAAACCGCATAACCACATACGTTATTCCCTTTGTCATCGGTATGTTACTTGCCCGAGATTTGATCATCGATATCATCATACCTAGTTTAATCTCGTTACCGGCAAGTCTCTTTACTCGTACCGTAATGCATCATCCCGCAGCTAAATCATTAGTTACATTGCTTGCAAGGCATATAGTGATGTGCATTACCGAGAGGGCCTAGAGATACCTCTCCGATACATGGAGTGACAAATCCTAATCTTGATCTATGCCAACTCAACAAAGACCTTTGGAGACACATGTAGAGCATCTTTATAATCACCCAGGTACGTTGTGACGTTTGATAGAATACAAGGTGTTCCTTCGGTATTCGGGAGTTGCATAATCTCATAGTCAGAGGAATATGTACAAGTCATGAAGAAAGCAATAGCAATAAAACTAAATGATCATAATGCTAAGCTAACGGGTGGGTCTTGTCCATCACATCATTCTCTAATGATGTGATCCCATTCATCAAATGACAATGCATGTCTATGGTCAGGAAACTTAACCATCTTTGATTAACGAGCTAGTCAAGTAGAGGTATACTAGGGACACTCTGTTTGTCTATGTATTCACACATGTACTAAGTTTTCGGTTAATACAATTCTAGTATGAATAATAAACATTTATCATGATATAAGGAAATATAAATAACGACTTTATTATTGCCTCTAGGGCATATTTCCAGTCATAGATGCTACCACCGCCCACTTCACCATGGGCGGGTCGCTGATCCCTGCCCCCGGCGTGTTCAAAAGGTTTCTCGCATCGTACTCCAGAGGGAAGCGACTCTGGTGTCTCCTTCTCATGATGGCATTTGAAGCGTTTTGATCCAAAGTAAGCCGGAAAGACTCTGCCTGAATCCGTTGTGCCTGAGCGTCCAAAGTAGCTCGCTCCGTGGCCATCCTAATGTTTTCAGCCGCCAGCTCTTCCTTGGCCTGAGCTATCTCATCTCGTAGCTTCGCAACATCCACCTTATGCTGTTCTTGAGTGTCCGGGGTCACCTCCACCCCCATCAAAGCCGCCAAAGCATCCAACAATTCGGTCAGGACCTGAGCCAGCGGGCACGCAGGGCCGCTAGCCCCGTCCGTCGCCGCGGCCGTTGAGCTGGAGGTCATGGCTGCGGCGGTTGTCGAGCCGAGCACTGGTTGTGTACCGGCCATGAAGATTGCCACCCTGTTTGGCTTCGGAATACTGTCGACATCGGAACAGCCCCCAAGCCGGCCATCTTACAGCTGATACATTGAATTGGTCTCCCTAGTTGACGATTGACCATCCGAGTGGAAGGCCGTCTCACCACCAGACACAGATCCTTCCTCAAATTCCGCCCCATGGATGAAACCAACAAAGGCATGCTTCACAATGGCTTGAACCTTGGCGGGTCGTGCACGCTGAGCCGTCTCGATGATGTCGGTGCAGGTGTCCGGCTCAGGGCCCGATTCGCCGATCTTGCCGATGAAGGCGTGGATTCTGCCGAAGGGGACCTGGTACCCGTACTCAGTTGAGCCGGCCTCGAGGCCCCGGCTAGCGTCGTTGATGTAGAGCTTGCCGCGACAACTCTTGGTCATCCGGCCCACAGCGTTGATCCCTGCGAAGTTGCCCTTCAAGAACTCGAAACCACCGTGCGCTGGCCCCATGGTGGGCGCCAACTGTCGTGGAATTAACACGGCAGATGTCCCAGCGAAAGGACTTAGTCGTGGAGCCATCACAACTAGGTTAGCTTGAAGGGGTTAACGGGACAAAGGACATAGAGAGTTTACCCAGGTTCGGCCCCTCTCAACGAGGTAAAAGCCTACTCCTGCTTTGTGTTGTATTGCTAGGGTTTCGACTACCAGAGAGCGAATACATTTGACCTAGCTCTCGATTGTTTGACTCTTGTCCTTAACCCGCCGCCGGGTCGTCCCTTTATATACACAGGTTGACGCCCAGTGGCTTACAGAGTCCCGGCCGGCTCATACACAACTTGTCCGGCTCGATGACTAAATAAGCTTGCCTTACCATACAAGTTATACATGTGGCGGTTCATCCCCTTGGGCCTCAAGTCGCCTCTGGGTCTTGGGCCGTCAATAGGCTCGCTATGACCCGCCATCTTTATTGATAAGTCGCCAGTGGTATGACCCGGCCCCTCCTGGGCGGTTCATACCTAGTAGTTATATCCCCAACAACTCCAAAGTGGAGCATATCCATTGAGGAGGACCAGGTGGATGAAGAGGCCAACAATAGACCGAAAGGGGACAAAATTGCAAAAGAGAGAAAGAAGAGAAATGCACATGGTGGCACATACAAAGAAGAACTTGTGGCCATGATCGAGGCCAAGAAGGTGTTAGCAGTTGAACGCAGGGAAGAGAAGAGGGTGAGGTGGAATGAGCTCGAGATGTTGGAGGATGAGAAATCGAAGGTCAAGTTGGAGGCCGAAGAGAGAAAGTTGAAGGCGGAGGAGCGTAGACTTGCACTTGAGGAGGAGATGCTTTGTGATGCCAAGAAAGCCGGAGATCGTGCTATCATGTTTATGAATCCAATCACAATGAATGAAACCGTAAGAAAGTATTGGGAGCTCACTCGTGGGGAGATCTTGGCCCAAACAGAAGGCTTTCTTCAGAATGGTGGTGGTGGTGGTGGTGGCGGCGGCGGCGGCGGTGGTGATATCTTTGAAGATGACATTCTTTGAGTTCATGAATGTCATTGGTTGGCTCGATCCAAAACATACACATGCTATGTTTGTGGTGATTTTTTATCAAACATTGTGTTTGAAGTGTACCTTTGGGATGAGCTATGCATGTTTCAATTTGAAAATCACGATGATAAAAGTATATGTTGGTTAACGATTATGTTATGCATGTTTTAATCTAAATATTTTATAATATATATTGTGAAGTGTTTGAAGTTTATGAGGCTAGCACACAGAACATATGTAAATCTTTTTTTAATCCACTAAGTTTAGGGGATCGGTTAGGTGCAGCCACCTATAGAGTAAAAATTTACTTCACTATCTTTATTCGGCCGTATGCTTCTCTATTTTTAAGGAGGGTCGGCTAGAGTTGCTCTAACCTATGTATTATCAATGTGATATATGTTTGTTTGGCTCAAAGCTCATAGAAGATTCGATAGCCGCCGGTAATGGTAGAAAGTGAATAGCGCGACAAGTGAAAAGATACAGTAAAAGTAAATAATGGTTCACGAGCCGTCAGATCTCGCGGAGAGCTTCAATCCTGGATGTCCTTTGTCTGAATCTTAACCTGCAGGTGTTACGCCTGACACTTCCCAAACCTACGTATCCATACGACTATACCAAGTCACGACCGAGTCGCCAAGCGGAAACCAAGCGCCCCCACCATTCTGGACGAGGTCTCTGATATTCACACTCACGGAACAAGAACAAATAGAAACTTCAGATCAATGACAACAATGAATGACATTACTGTTAAGAATTTCAACAAAATGTTAATTAAGGTTAATCCCCACTCTTCCCATTTGGCAATCGAACTGCTGTTGCTACTGGAGGGTTGTCTTCACCAACAGTCGCGTCCCCAGGAGACACCCTTTCACATGCTATATATGTAACCAATCTGACGAAATAAAGATACACTTGAATTATATGCTTTGTCTAGTTGTCTCTCATTTTACACTCAACTCATGTTTCACCAGAAAGAAGCAAAATCAGGAGAATTCAAGGAGAGAATCACTCGAGCGCTCAAACAGCGGTACCTAGGTACTGAAACAGGGAAGCTGCATCGCAAATAAAGTCCTCATTGCGTTCAAGTTCCACAGCAGCAAAGTCATCACAAACCTCGCAACCAGTACTCCGAATGACAAACTGCAGGCATGTGCATCTACTCCATGGAGCCGGCCAAGTTTCAGTGGCAAGAATCAGGAAGATTTGAGGCAAATTTTGAGTCTTGGCCAATCATCAGAGAATCAGGATAAATCAAGGACAAAAATCAATACGAGACCTGATAAGTGCCTAGGTAATGAAACAGGGAAGATGCACAGCCACCGCATCCTAAGAACTCTTCAAGGTCAAACCAACATCTGCATATATATAGATTGAAGAGAACAAGCTCAGAAGCAGTAAGCCCACAGTGATGAAGTTGCCCTAAACTTCGGAACACAGATACCACAAGCTAACAAGTTAAGACAAACGCAAGTCATGAGCAACACAGGGCCAGTCAAGTTTCAGTGCCAAGAACTAACACTCCGTTCTGTGGAGGGTTCCCCCCTTGTCAGTCAGTCAGTCCCTCCACCTGTGGCCACAGGTAGGGCTGCAGCAGATGAAGTACAGCGTCAGGCCAAGCTCTCCCTTCGTCGGGGCCTGCACATCAAGGAAGCGACATAAATCAAAATGTACATCAACAGAAAAGGATGCAGGAAAACAACACATGATCATGGTTTGGTATTACTAAAATCTACCTGTACAGATGGTACTTGTAACCCTTAGCAACAACTACAGAGACAAACAACAGGGAGGTGAGCAACGCTCATTTACAGACCTGGAAATAAGCAGCTTCTGGATAGCCACAGTTGTAGCATTTAACACTTCTGGTGCGTGGCAGAGACGCGTCAGCAGCTGCGTCTTTTAGGGTGTCTTTAGGTTCATCAGCAGATTTCCGAAGAACCCTTTTGTACACACAAGTATCAGTAGCAATCTCCTGTCAGTGGTTTCAGCATATGTCAATTATTAGTCAATCTATGAGAAAACTCATGATAAAATATTATAAGATGTTAAAAGGATCAAACATTTACAAATTCAGCGTAACTGAAAAGAATACAAACAACAACAAAAAACTCATCCATCACCACACAAAAGAAAACATCTTGTGCACGTAATTGACAGTCACCTCAGTTTTGTTCTTGTAAGGAGCAACTCTTTAAGTATTATTTGTTTCGTCAATCTTTATTAAAACAAAAGCAAATTTCTCCCTTAAGTTTGAGATTTGAAAGGATATTACAAGAAAACAATTGCTTAATTATAGCATTGATTTCAGAGTTTGTATATTTTGCTTTTTATTTAATTCAAAAATTAGCCACTTTGATTTGCATGCTCGACTCCCATTTAAGGAAAAAGAATTTCACATTCTTCCCGAAAGGAAGGGGAGATTAGGAAAGTCATGTTGATTGCTGCTTTCTCCAGACCACCGGGAAAAGGGATCAGGGATATTCAGCAGGAAATATATCGAAGAGTTAGGTCAATTTTGTACCGAATGTGTTTTTTAGTATACCAAATTAGTATAGCTATCCTTCATATGGCACAGCAATCTGGTTTTGCTTCACGGCCGTATCTCCCCTGAAAAGATAGGAAATCTTTCTTTTCAGAGGCTAATATCAAGATATGTTGTTGTGGAAACATTATTGGCAAGATAAAATTGAGTAAGCCGATATGGGAGACGCGATCCCCTTGTCCTTTCTCCACTCCCCCACACAAAGGCGGCTAGGGTTTCTCTCTCTTTCTACGGTAAGGCCGCCATTTCCTTCCATCTCTGGCAGCCATCTAGGCGTGAGACGGAAGGGAACTTGGTTCTCCCAGGGGCGGAGCCAAGATTCAAACATGAGGGTGCGAAGAAGAAATTATAATACACTAAGGCATAATTCCTTCATCCTTAAGGCACAACAAAACTAAGAAAGGGCACATGTAACCAGCCAACGGGAGACATACAGCGTGTATGACGATGGGATCCACATGCTGATGACAACTCGGCCTTGAGGCCTCTGTTCAGGTCACCATGGGGCATCACCCTATATAGGTTATCCAATCAGTAAATTAATCTCTTCTCATGTATGCATTATACACGGCCAACAAAATTAATCCATGTGGTACGGCACAATTAATCATTGTTGGGAACTGATTAACCATACTAGATGAACTAAATTCATCAAAAGATGGCACTGGATACTAGTGTTAAGATGTGGATATAGATTACCAAGACACAACCTGAAGAATAGAGACGGAAGGGCCTGGGGTTAGCACCGTGGCATGACAGCGCCGCAGAATCGTCCATGGACCAATGAGATCAGAAAACCAAAGATCAATCGATCTATGATGCTCAGCGGCTCTAGGTCATGGGTAGAGTAAACGGAAAAACCAAAAGACATGCATACAGCTCAGGTCAAAAGCTTTTTTGGTTGGGCTTCAATTAATCCTTCAGCTTTTTATGGCAGTGGATCTGCCAGGGAGACACGTGAGTGCATCCTAAGAGAGGAAGGAGATTTGATTGAATCGACACTTACCAAACTGGGTGGGGTTGCGGTCAGTAAAAGGAAATAGAGAATCGTGGGAAGATCCTTCGGTAGGTGGGGCCCTGGGGGGACGAACGATGTACAAACTCCCATTAAATAGTAGAGATTCACAGTCTAAATCCAAGTTTGGGGATTGAATCGCGCATCTGGTCATGTGAAATCGCGAGCCAATCCAGATTCTAAGCGAGTCTCCCAATCTGTCTCTCTAGCGAGTCTGTTTGATTGAATCGCGAGTCTGCTTGTGCTTGTCTCCCAATCTGTCTCTCTAGCGGCTTCGCCGGCTTGTAGGGCTGCAGGCTGCCGGCAGCACGTACGCCAACCTCGACCTGCTAGGCTCCCATGCATGGTCGTCCACAGCAGACTCTCCCTTAACACGAGTGAAGCAACAGCCATCAAACATTGAGGGGCATCCTTGATACGTTACACAGGTTAGCTACTAGTACGAACACTACTAGATTAAGTATGTACTAGATTAAATAATTAGATAGCTTGGTACCTAACTCTTCTAAATCTTATATTTGTATAACGGCAAAGTCAGCCACTGTCCTACCAAAAGTAGTAAACCTAAAAGGACGAATGCTCGTGAAAATCGGACTGGCCCTGACTGGGACCATGGAAATGAAATTGATCATGAGAAGAAGACAATTAGATGCAAATATTGCCTTATTATTAAATGGGGTGCTTACAGACTGAAGCATCACTTGGCAAGGACTAGGTTTAATGTTGAGCATTGTGAAAAAGTACCTGATGATGTTCGAAAAAAGTTCTTCAAAATTTTAGGGAATCCAAGCATAAAAAAATGATGCAAAGAAGAGGAAGTTCAACATAGAAATGGAGGAAACAGATGCATAAAAGAGAATACTCCAGCTGACAACATCGAAGATGAGGCTGTGACAAATCGTTTCGCTAACAAGCGCAATGCTCAAACAACAGTGAGTCAGTATCTCTACTATTTAAAAAGAACGTAAGGTTCCCATTTCACCTTTCTTCCCACCACCCCTTCGTCCAACCTTCCATGTATATTATAATCAATCACCTTAATTTACTTACCTTCTGAACCAATTCCACTTTAATTTACTTATCAAACTTCTAATCAAAATATAAGGTAATTCAGGGTTTTGATGAACATTTATTTACACAATCGCATTATTATTGACAGGTAAATCACAAGGTAACGTACTACAATATTTATATCCCGTTGCAACGCACGGGCATTGTTCTAGTATTACATAAAAAGAAGAGAGAGAAGAGGTTTGCACCCAAATTTGACGGGTTCTCTATAACAATTCTATCTCATTTTAATGTTGTCAAGGATTCAGAATGACAAAGATGATTGAAATATACAGTAAAGGTTTTAAACATCCATCATATCACAAAGTGAGGGTAAAATTTCTCAAGCCGGACGTTAAGAGAACAAAGAATTTGCTTTCTTAATTCAAAGAACAATAATGTCTGGTGGCTGGACAGATAGAAAAGTGAATGGCCCAAAAAGTATGGTCTTTCTCTCCTGTCAATACTTCTGATAGACAGCTGACAAAGTGTTTGAAATGTTAGATGATATTGTTGGGGAAGTAGAAAAAGATAAAGTTTGTTTAAGTTGTAACAAACAATGCAGCTAACTATAACGCAGCTGGTAAGTCGTTGATGGAAAAGAGAAAAAAAAATGGACTCCATGTGCAGCTCATTGTATTGATTTAATTCCTGAGGATTTCACAAAGAAGATCAAGACGCATCAGAAAACAATTAAAAAGGGCCAAAAAATCACTTCCTATATTTATTCTAGAACAATGGTGCCAGATCCCAGTAGCAATCCTACCTAATTGGAGTAAATCGAGAGATCTCACAGTGGAATCAAGCATTTATAAGGCCAAATCAAGAGGGCCATTGATTTCATAGCATAATTATATCTGTAGATGTTCTTGCCATCATGGCAGAAATGGGGAATAAACTCATAAACGCAACCTAGCCACAGCCAAGCTTATATAGGCAGGGTTTTAACCTTCAGGTAAGTGGCATAAACAGAATTAATGACAACTGGATGGCAAACAGTAAAGGGAGGATCTCGGTCGTCAAGCGACCCTACTAGGAGGCCCAGGTGGATTTTGTAGCGGAGAGGGAGTGAGCCAAATGGCGCCAATTCGATGCCAATATGGTGACATTCGAGGAGATGAAAAACGCCATATTGAGCCTTGCCCCCCTTGAGAAAGCCGTCCCCAACCTCGACGGCCACACGGAGCACAAATGGGATGAACACCTATAGTGTGAAAATGTCGCTAATCGACTTTTCTCCACCTATGCAAGACCTTTGTAACGAATGTTAACTCAATTTAGAGTTTAATCCCTCAAACTGAGTGTGGGACAATGAGTTGATGCAACCAACAAACAGAAAAGAAAAGAAAAAGACATGGAGGCCGCAATATGACAGACTCGGAGTTGGCGCTTTGCCTTGGCAGCCTCCATAATATTATGGAGCACGCTCCATACGTGCTATGGAGGCTGCCAATACGGCGACTCTGCTAGAGTTGCTCTACCAGAACAAACCAACAAATCACAAACTTATTAATAACGTGCCACCAAACCTTAATCCGCAGCCACCATCGGTCACTGGATCACTAAACCTTGACTAAACCCACGAGTTCAACCTAACATAGCATTCCAGATCAGCACCGCAAACCCCGATCCCCAACCGAACCTAGGGTTTCGTGAACAACCAAATCCAAACACAAGACGATTCATCGTCTGAGAAGGAGCAAGGCAACCACCTGGTGCTGGCAATTCGAGCAAGCGTAGAGGAGGGTGTGCATCTCCTTGTCCTCCTGCGGGTACAGCATGTTGTCGCTGCAGGAAAAGAGACGCAACAAAAATACATTTTGAGATTAATATAAACGACCATTAATTAGATTCTTGGATCCCCGGGGAGGAAACATCGGAGACGAATGCCAAGGATGGATCTGTCTGCTCACCATTTGCTGCAGAACTTGAGGGCGCTCATGGCGACGGTGCTCTCGTCTCCTCGCCTCTCTCTGCCTCTCTCGCCCGCTGCTGTCCCCTTCTCGGCTTCGCCCTCTCGGGTTCTTCGGTTTCGGGCTTTCGGCTGCGGGGGGGAGGCTTATGACGGGCGGGGTCCACGGGCCGTTGTGTCAGTGAGGACGGAGGGGGGATGGGTAAGCCCATGTGAGATCCGGAGCGTACACGTGTCGGGCGGCCGATGAGACCACACGAGGCCACCTACCGCGCCGCCGCATCGGATCCCAGCACCCCCTCCCCATCCCGACCCCGCTCATCCGCTTGGCTCCAAACCCTAGCTCCGATTCCCGCAAACCAAGAGATTTTCCAAAATTCGTACGAAATTTCCTACCAAATCACTCGCCGGTGCTTCCCAAGGTACGAATTCGACTAATTTTTCCCCATTTTTCCGGCATCTTTGGTGAATTTTCTTCATGTGAGTGTGGCCGCCGTGGCAGGGTGGTGATGCCATGATGCACATGCTGGTGGCCTCGGATGGAGGCGGAGGGGAGATGCACCCGTACGCCGCCGTGCCGGCGGAGCAGGAGCTGGAGCTCCACCGCGACAACGCCGCCGACGACAGCCTCGACGGCCACGTCCGGTACGTGCGTGCCCAAGTGCTTCCGCTATCACTTGCTTGCTCGACGTTGGGGATGCTGTTGACCGGCGAAATGGTCTTGCCTCTGGGCGGTGTTCCAGTTTGATGCTGACGAAACAAACAGTTACAGTCCAATTGTTCAAGTTCAGTTGTTTTTGCTTCTCGTGTTGCAGAATTGGCTTCAGTTCAGCTCTATGTTTGCACTTATCATCATTCTGACAACTTTTTGGTATTTGATTAGGTGCCTGCGATGCGGTATATCGGGTAATGCGACACCCCATATGCGACGTGGCCCTGATGGCCCGAGAACTCTTTGCAACGCTTGTGGCATCGCTTACAGGAAGGTGAAACCGCAATCTTATGTCCTGAGTCAATCATCCTATAACCGTTTTCTTGTGTTGTGTATTCTGTGAATCTTTTCGCAATGTGAGCCTAACTCCTAAGAGATATTGTAGTAGCCAGGCAAAGAGCTAGCATATGGTTAGCCAAGTCCAATTTTCCGAAACCGTGTTATTGCTGCTGTTTTTATACCAAGTTTAATGCTACGTAAGAACTACCCTTCCCCTTGAATGCTGAAATTTAAACTTCTGGGAATTATGTTAAAATCAGTGGCTACAAGGAACCATTGTTGCCTGTAAGGATGTAACAGTTCCATGTGTCTAGTTGTTTGGCTTCCTGCTACCCTTGGGCAATTTTAACTCGTTTCCAAAAAGGAATTCCTGATCCAGTGTTTAGTATATTATGTTCGAACACCTTATGGCGCTTCATACCAGTCTTGAAATTTAACATGTTGGCCCTAGCATGCTGATATCTTTGCCATTTTCATCCTGTTCTGTGTGCAGATAAAGTTCTGGTACAATTAAATGTATTCCTTTTACTGAAGTTATGTATGATTACTTCTCCAGGGTAAAATGAGAAGAATGATAGAAGCTGAACCACCTATAGATGAGGCTTCACTTGCTAAGCTTGTTCCTGAGGTGGACATGGAATTTGAGAGTGAGGAAAAAGCATATGAATTCTACAATAAATATGCTGGGCATGTTGGCTTTAGTGTTCGAAAAAGCACGTCACATAAATCTTCTGAAAATATTACCAAAGTAAGGACTTTTGTATGCTCAAGAGAGGGTTACAACAGGGATAAAAAATCGTTGGAGGCAAAGAAACCAAGGTTGGATACAAGAATTGGCTGTCCAGCACGGCTGATTATTAAAGTCACACCAGAGTGTAAATACAGGGTCACTGATTTTAAAGCAGAGCACAATCATCAGCTGGCCCCTCCTTCGACGATGCATATGTTAAGGTCACAAAGGATATTAACAGAACTTCAGTCTGGGGAAGCAGAACTGTCAGATGATTCCGTAGTGACACCAACCACAAAAGCAACTGGTGATCTTGTTGTGAGACAAGTTGGTTTCCTTCGAAGTATTTCTCTCCTCCCAGCAGATTACAAGAATTATCTTCGGTCAAAGCGCACGAAGGCAATGCAACCTGGTGATGGTGGAGCCATATTAAAATATTTGCAGACTATGCAAATGGATAACCCCTCGTTCTTTTATACCATGCAGATTGATGAGGATGACAAACTAACCAACTTCTTTTGGGCAGACCCAAAATCTAGAGAGGACTTCACCTACTTCAATGATGTACTATGTGTAGACACAACTTACAAGATAAATGGATATGGCAGGCCATTGGCATTATTCCTTGGTGTGAATCATCACAGACAAACAATTATCTTTGGTGCAGCTATGCTTTATGATGAATCATTTGAGTCATATAAGTGGCTGTTTGAGAGTTTTAAGATAGCAATGCATGGAAAAGAACCAGCGGTAGCTTTAATAGATCAATCGATTCAGTTGAGTAGTGCAATGGCAGCTGCCTGGCCAAATACTGCTCAACGAGTTTGTGCTTGGCATATATATCAGAATTCTGTTAAGCACCTGAATCAAGTTTTCCAAGGCTCAAAGACATTTGCAAAGGATTTTAGCAAATGTGTCTTTGGCTATGAGGAAGAGGAAGAATTCGTGTTTGCTTGGAGAAGTATGCTAGAAAAGTATGATCTTAGACATAATGAGTGGCTGTCTAAACTGTTTGACGAAAGGGAAAGATGGGCATTGGCATATGATAGGCATATATTTTGTGCTGACATAATAAGTTCCCTTCAAGCTGAGAGTTTTAGTAGCATTTTGAAGAAATTCTTGAGCTCTCAACTGGATCTGCTATCCTTCTTCAAACACTATGAAAGAGCAGTAGATGAGCATCGCTACGCTGAGCTCCAAGCTGACTTCCAAGCTAGTCAAAGTTATCCAAGAATACCCCCAGCCAAGATGTTAAAGCAAACTTCCCATACGTACACACCAGTGGTGTTTGAGATCTTTCGTAAAGAGTTTGAACTGTTTATGGACTCTGTGTTATTCACTTGTGGAGAGGCCGGAACAACTTCTGACTACAAAGTTGCTCCTTCTGAAAAGCCCAAGGAACACTTTGTTAGATTCAACTCAAGTGATAACTCTTGTATGTGCACTTGTAAGAAGTTTGAGTTTATGGGTATTCCATGTTGTCACATGTTGAAGGTGCTTGATTACAGAAATATCAAGGAGTTGCCTCAAATATATCTGTTGAAGCGATGGAGAAGGACTGCCAAGTCTACAGATGAAGACAGCCAAGGCCATGCAGCAAACGATAACAGGTCATCATTAAATGTCTCTGTACCTTCTGCAAATCACCATGGGCTCCAAAGCATCAATGCAAGGATTCAAGTAATTAACTCTCAACTCTCACATTCTTATGTGGAAAATGAATTTCATTTATTCATTGTCGCTGATATAAGTTCTTGATCAAATGCAGGACACATCGCTTTCCAATATGCATGAGAACCCATTTCATAGAAGCTCCTAATGAAGGTATAACAACATGATTTAATATTCTTCATGTAGTAAAATGCATCTGCGGTGCTTCAACTTGCATGATGCGCTCACTTTAGTCTCCTACTCTGAAAATGTACAATTGACTCCTGCGCTTGCTAAAGGGATTCACCGGAGGTCCAAATTGTGTTGGGCTAGTGTTGACTGCATACTCCCTCCCTTCCGGTTTAGAGGGCTCAAATCTGAAATCTCATCAACCAAGGTGGATGGTTTGAGTGGAGGAATGTATCTCGTACTTTACAAAATTACTCAAGCTTTAATCTACATTAACTACGGTGCATGCGTCTGTGACCACTAAATGAGTAGAAATGGTTACATGCATTGGTTGGTTTCTTTTTATTCTTGCATGCATCAGATTAATGCGCCTCGGAATGTAAAAAAGTGATGGAGAGAAATGAAAGTTGGACTAAGAAAACGGAAAAACCAAGAAAATGAGATAGGCCCAATAAACCGGAAAGGAGGGAGTATGTGACATGTAGACAGTAACCACATGGCATCCTAGTTGGCAGTGGCTGCATGCGAGCAGCTTTGTATGGCCACAATTGGCACCGCCATCTCTAGCGCCACGATAGCTGTCCAACCAAACAGCACCAGCAAACCTCTATCCAAACACTAGTTTTTGGAAACATTCGGAAGCTTCCCAAATCAGGATAGCGCATAGTTTCGAGCCAAGCCACATACTCACGCATCACAGAACTCATTCATGGTTAGAGAAACTAAAGGAGAACCATGAAACCATGCAAAGCCACGGACATCATCTCACATAGAAAACCTCAAATAGATCTGTCTCTGAACCGATGGGGGGAGGAGAAATCAGAGTCAATACCCCATCATCCACACATACATGTCCTTCAGCGAAGAATCTCTGCATATTCAGGACAAGAGGAGGAGCATGACCCGATGGCTGAGGTTGTATGGACACAGGCGTGTACACAGGCCTTTATGGTGGCACCTTCTATGCTTCTCACAGTTTAGATGCTGCAGCTCGGCGTTGTGGCCCATGTGCTTACCAGGAGACAAGTCGTCATCTGATCGCATCAAGGAGACATCAAGGGAAGGAGGTGCCACTGCAATGTACAGGGAAGGCACTGAGGATGGCCCTGTGGCCATATATGTGTGGAAAAGCCGCTGGAAGAGGAGGGGCCGCTGTGCCCTTGCCACTGCAATGTACAGGGAAGGCACTGAGGATGGCCCTGTGGCCATATATGTGTGGAAAAGCCGCTGGAAGAGGAGGGGCCGCTGTGCCCTATGAAGCGTCTGCAAGATGACGCAGCCTAGATGAGATGGGTGGCTGATGGAGGGAGGTCACAGTCGGCGGGTGTGGCGATAGGGGTGTGCCAAAGGACCCGTGCTCTAGCGATGGGGCAACATGGCCTTGCCAGCGTTGGGCTTGAGGCCGTGAGGATACTCAGGATAGAGAGAACAAAGAGCGTGGCATGTGGGCTTATGCTGACTAGGATACCACGTGGATAAATTCGTTTGACCATGTAAGGGGCCGGGGATAGCTCGACGTGATTTGGACCGTGAATGAACCTCTTTGGCAAGTTTTAATGAGCTAAATGTGCATTTTGATTTTTGAGAGTTGGAGCACCAACGTGAGCTAACCGTGTGAGTTAAGGGATCGCTGATCTGATGCACGTTATTTGTTTCTCTAAGCTGCTCAAGATGGACTATGATAAGCCAAGTCTTGATCTCTTGTTCATTTTGTCCACTTCATTGTAATGGAAAATGAGTCATAAATGAGCTCATGACAAAATGTATTTCCTAAATAAAATATTGCTGCCTGGCGTAATTTTCCTTTTCGCTTTTTCGTTGCCGAATGCGATTCTCATTCTACTCTTTTGAGTACCTCGGTCGAGGTACGATTTTAGAAGTAGCTTGTGGTGACACCTGAGAGCACCATAGCTCTTTTTGGTCAAACAGTTTGACTTGAAACCTAGATATATCCCCATACGTTCGGCATGCCTCCGATACTGTTGTCCAGTACATTAATTCGCTTGCTCCATTTATCATGCAGGTCGCTTCACCGCACTGATGATGATTCCATATGTGCCTTGCCAGATGTTATAATATTGACAGTTGAAGCAGTGAGAATATGACAGTGGGGAGCTCCCCTTCCCTGAATAAGTTTCTCAACTTGTAAATTATGCGGCTGTAGGAAATTTTCAGCTTTTGAGCCGCCCATCCTTAGCTTGGCCTAGATTCTGATACTGCAGTGGAAATAATTCAGAAATTTTGTGGGTCGTGTAAACATGATGTGACCATCCTAGCCCGTTTATCCCAAGCAAAAATGATGGTCCAGCCAGCCCAATCAACTTGTCAATCTAGCAGCTCAAGCTTACTGCATGCTACATGAACAGGGACGTTTTTGTGCTTCTGCGGCTGAAACTTGTGCAGACAGCCTAGCCTGACCGCTCATGATCTATGAAGGGCTTCAGTGTGATGCAGATCTGGTGGGGTATCACCTGCAGGTGAGCTGGGCAGCTCGTGCATCGATGAAACTTCGGAAGCAAGGCAAACCAGCTTTGGCGGTGGATCTATCTCAGCCGGATGGAGGGAGCTGCCGTTGACTCTCCAGTGGACATCGATGATCAGGCCCTGGTATGCCATCCTGTCCAGAACTGCATAATGCAAGCAATAAGACACTATCGTCTTGAGACGCATTATCTGGGGTCGTTGGTTCCAAGTGCATAATTGCATTGTATTGTGTTGGAGAATGGTGCTAGCATGTGTTTCTTGGGATGCTGAAGCAGATTTCCTGCTCTCGTTTTCTTCCATTTTTTGCCTTCTTCCGAATTAGGGCCCCTGGCCCGTCAAAAGAAAAGGATTAGGGCCTTGGTACCTTCAAAAATAAGTTTAGGTTCTCCGATGTTTTTTACCCTTTTAAATATGATTGTTACTCTGTCCCGGATATGTCTAGTCAAATTTTGAAAACATTAACCACCTTTGTTTTTTTTCAAACCATGCAGGAGAACTGCATGTATAATTGTATATAGATAGACAAAAGAAAAAAAAAATACATCAGTACACAACACACAGTTTGTTTCTTAAAATTTGTAGGGTTTTGTATTATCTTCCTGTGCTGACTAGACCAGCACGTGTGCGGGATTACTAGTCCCTCTCGGCACGGATCCGTATATACCAGTGCCTGCCGTGCCGCTGCGATCGGGACGCCGCAACCAACTGATAAAATACCATGTCTGGCAGCGCGAGCGACGATCGACTGGTCTGGTGGTGCTGCGACGACGTTGTTGGTGTCGGCCCTGTTGTCTTTCGTTGGCCAGACGTATGAGCAGCAATCCACGGGGACAGGACGGCCTATGGCTGCAGACGGCGCAATCTATCTCGGGGAAGCGGGACACCCACTCAGCTTTGCTTCGGTGCTTCGTGCCCCCTGTTTCCTGTTTGGTTAAGTCCTAGAACTTTTTCTAGTCCTAACTAAAAAGTCTCTAATCCATAAAAAATCCCTCCCTGTTTATTTGCAGAGACTAAAAAGTCTCTAGTCCCTTCCTAGAGGTTATTAAATGACCATATTGCCTCTAGTATATAGAAAAATAACAATCAAACAACACCCTGGGGTGGCGGGCCATTAAATGCATGGAGGGCATTGTTGGAAAAGTCTCAAAAAAGACTCTCCTTGAGAGTCTTCTTCATTTAGTCCCAAATGTCTAGTTTAGTCCCTGAAAAGTCCCTCCCGTTTGGTAAAAAAAGTCTTTAAGAAGGACTTTTTCTAGTCCCTACATAAAAAGTCCCTGAAAACAAACACCCCCTAATTTTTCTCCTGGTTTCCTTCGATCTGCTCTCTAGCAGCGCCTTCGATTTTGCGCTGCAATGGAGGCAAAATCTAAGAGCATCTTCAACGGCCGAAACAAAAACCAGATTCCTTTTTTGTTCTTTTGAGCAAAAAAAAAAACAGCTTCAACAACAGACCAAAATTTGCACGGGGACCAAAAAGTTTTGGTCTATAGCCTAAAATTTGGTAGAATTGGTAAATATACCAATCCACTAAAGGCGGACCAAAAATAAAAAACATTGCGGCGGGAACCCAAATCGCCTCATGACACCGCCGGCCGTCGGAATGCCATGGAAGGCATCCTGACGTGACCGTTGGCGCAGCCCATAACCGTCACTCCCGTGCTTCCCACCGCCGTGGCAAGAAGTCAAGCCCGTCCGCCGCCTAGGGCTTGCATCGCCGTCAACCGTCGTTGCGGACGCCGAAGAAGAGCCACAGGACCCGCCATCGTCTGAATTTCCTATTTGAAATGTTCGAAATGTGAGGCATTTTAAGCCATTGTCTGAATTTTCTATTTGAAATGTTCGAAATGTGAGGCATTTTGAGATATTGCATTGAATGGCCGGCACCCCACCGGATTTCCGCGGACATTTGTCAACGTATATTTGATGATTGCCAATGGAGATGCCCTAAGAGCAACTCTAGTGAAGTCGCCATACTGACCCGATCATCATATGGCGATTCTGACAAAAGAAAAACACTCTAGTAGATTCACCGTACATGTTAGAATCGTCATAATTTATGAAATGTACTCTGTTTTATGTTAATGGAGCGTGCTTCATACACGTGTGGAGGCTATCAATATAGTGATTCTGCACGACAAACATTATGGAGTGGATTGGGAGACTGCGCGTAGCTAGAGACGTGAAAATCATGAGACATATGCCATCTCGAGCACATGCTCTACTGTTGTCTGAATAACTCCATGCATTCGGTATAGATTGTTTGTTTGAAAAATCTAGATATCAAAAAGAACTTTTAGCATAGTACCAATTATGTTTAATTAGGTACCGACTATGTTTTTATATGTTCCTTCGAGTTATATTAGGGTTTGTGACCCGCTTAGAAAGATGAGACGGCAACGGCCCCCTAAAGATGAAATAAGATTCTCTCTGTCTAGCCCCGGTCCCGGTGGTGCGTCAATAGCATCGTCGGTGAGTGTGTGGGTACAAAGCTTGACTTTGACCAAACTTTATATGCACACTAAAAAGAAACGGAGGAAGTACAAGTCACGTACACACCGACCCGGCAAAACTGAAAAGATGGCAAAACGCTATTCTTTACACAAAGGAACACCAGCCAAAAAGTAAAAATACAATCAAGACCGAAGAATCCTCTAAGCTTGACACCAATGTCCACCCCCTGCCTCTAGCACCACCACAACAGGCGCCAAAGGAAGAAAAATGATGGATCACCTTCACCCCCGAGCTCGATGCACCTCCACCGTTGATATGCAGCTTTGTAGACCTCTAAGATGGTTCACCAAAGGCGAACCATTACCGTTTAACGAATTAGATCGGGGCAACGCCGCGGACACGCCATCGAACTCCAAATCCAACACCCCCACGGGACTAAGACATCGGAGCAGAAACCATACCTATCATCCACGAACCACAAACTCACCACACTACCCACCATCTTCCAGATGCCGCCGATGCAGACAACAATCTGCATCCGCTCCTGAACTACCTCCCAAGCTCGGGGGAGCCCGAGAACACATGTCCACAACAAGGATGTCGTCGCTGCCACGCCATTCTTGCTCAAACAGACTGATTTCCAAATCCATCCCAACCATAGGACTGATCGCCTCGTCGGAGTAGGATCTGAAGGAACTTTACTCAGCGTTGCCACCGCTGCCGCCAAAGCCAAAACAATGAACAACCTAAAAACATAAACTATGAGAGTAAAAAATGATCCACACGCGTGGATCCGGCGACCTCCACACCACCGATGATTGAGGTCGGCGGCGGAGGGGAGCCGCCGGAGGGCGATGATGGGGGAGACTCCTGGCAGCGACGAGATCGCCTTTTCTCTCTTCGAGGGGAAGAAAAGAAAGCGAACAGGTGTCTCCGTGAACCTGGGGACGGAGCATAGAAAGACTATATAGTACTCACTCCGTCCGGAAATACTTGTCGGAGAAATGGATAAAAATGGTCGTACTCTAAGCGTTCTACAACAATTTTGTTCAATATATACCTTACATCAATTTTGGTAATATTTAATTTGATGAGGTATGGGTAGAATAGGGCAAGGAAAGTTTTTGACTTGGTTGAGGCCTCCTTTGGTTCATAGGGTAGGAAAATCGTAGGAATAGGAAAGTCGTAGGAAATGAAATGACATGTATCTCAAATCCTATGAGTAGGAATAGGGAAAGAGACGACCTTTGATTCACATCATAGGATTTTTTCCATTGAGTCTAGGCTAATATTTATTTTCCTATGAAATATGAAGGATAAGAATAATTTCTTCATAGGAATAGGATTCCATTCCTACAAACCAAAGGACTCTTAAGGAATATTTTTATAGAAATCCTACTCTATGAAATTCCTACAAGATTCCTGAGGCTTGAGATTTTGATAAGATTGATTTAATGCAAGAAGTGATTTTGAGAAAGTATCCACTTGATTTAGATTATTCTAAGTTAATATATTTATATTTGTTTTTATTTTGGTTGGGGTTATCAGAAAAACCTATTGAGGAAACAAAGGGGGAAAGGGAACGTGGGAGGAAAAATCAGGATAGGAGGTGGAGGCGACGAAATCAACTCGGTAGAGAATTTAATTTTTTTGCGGGCAAAACTCAGTAGAGATTACACCGATGATTTCACAACTTGGACATGCATGCGGTTTAGTTATCCATGCGGTTTAGTTTAATAAGAATGCCACGTAAAATAAATGATGAGGTGGAGAAAAGAGAAATCATAAAAAAAGGCTTGTCTTATCTTATTTAATAAAAGATAAGAGATGATCTCTTAGCACAATTTGTTTTACCATATTTTTAGCAACAACTAATTATTGAAGATAAGACTAAAAGATGACTCATTGTAGACATGTTTTTTTGTCATCTCTAATTTAAATACAAAACTTAAGATAAAACTATTTTATCACGTGTCCTCATAAGTTGTTTGTACTGTGCGTTGCAGGGCAAAGATAGTCCACGTCGGATATGGTCTTGCTCAGTCTATACCTTTGCAAAAGACACCTTCGACTATTGCGGTCTCACTGGATAGTCCTCGTGCTAGCCGGCAGGATGATCGACCTAGGTACTTCCACCGCGGTCCGGCTTCGGAGAGAAAGGGAGGAAAGGAGCCTAAACCGGATTCAGAGCGCCAGAATCGGATTCCAACCCTTGGATAAATTGCCACCGATCGGCCCTTCCAAGTGCTTGTGCTCGGCGGCCGGGGAGCAAGGGAGTCCGAGGATAGGTTGAACTAGAACTCTAGAAGGCCCGTACTGCTGGTTCCTCCGTCTGGTCTGCAGGGTAGAAGACGAAGCTCGATCGGCCAGCCAGATGGGGTCCATCCTGTGCTGCCTGCGCGGCCCCGACGACGACGACGAGGCGCCGGGTTGCTGCGCCTGCCTGCCATGGCCAGCCAGAGCGTACACACGGGTTGCGCCGGTTCCTCCCGAGGCCTCCACCGGCTCAGGCCAGGAGGATCCATTGAACACCTTCCGCCCCCCTCCTAGGCCTTTGCCTTACGATGATCCTCGGTTCAGGCATCCCACGGAGAAATCTATTCTGCTCGGAGAGAGAAGCAATGCTGACACCGGATCGACTGACGATGGTGATGAGAAGGCTGATGGACCGTCGTCCCTGGAAGCTCCGCCGGGAGGGGGGAAACCCGGGGGAACTCAAGTCTGTGTTGATTGTGACGAGGATGACTGCCCGATATGCCTCGAAGAGTATGACTACGAGAATCCGAAGATCCTGCTGCAATGCAACCATGATTTCCATCTTGGTTGCATCTACGCGTGGATGGAGAGAAGCCAGTCTTGCCCGGTCTGTGCCGTGGTAATGATGTTCAAAGAGGACCAGTGACCAACTGACCATGCTGGCTGCAAGCCTAGACACATGCTCAAGACCCACGATAATCGTTTAGTTGTGTATATATACATGGCGTCGATGAAAATGAAATCATGTCACTGGCCTTTGGCCAACCGCGGGGTAAAATTTGGTGGCAAATTATACTAGCAGAGTAATGACGTTGTTGTAATCTTTTTTTCCTTTTTTGAACTCTTGTTTCTATTCCTTCATTGATGGATGAGGCAAAAATTTTGCATCTGTTGTCAAATAAAATGATGTCGCTCGATTGTTTGCTGAAACTTCGGTGCTAAGATTCGGCTTTTTTTACGAGGAGTGGACAATTTATGCTTCTCGTTTCTCCACGAATTTGCTGATTTCCTTGATTTGACATGCTCAAGTATGATACTCTGGAAACTTCATGAAAAAAAAGTACTTCCATCGGATTCTGCTTCCCTATGACAGAGACTCATTAGAGTTATAGGTTTATTCTCTTGTTGGAAACCTATTTGTTTTCAGGAAAAACATATCGTGGTCCATTAAATCAACAACTATTTACTCCCTCCGTCCCAAAATAGGTGTCTTCGATTTCATACAACTCTAAGATGGAGGGAGTAGAATTTAGTCCAGTAAGAACATCTCTAGCAAACATGTGTATTAAACAAAAAGTTTCAATTGTAAGTAATTATTTTTTAACTAAACTGAAACTGCACTTTTTAGAAATTGATTGATATTTCAAAAAAGAAAACTCAATCGGCTGAATAGCAATACAATAAACAAAAAGGTTAATTAGAAATGACTCCACACATGTTCGCTCTGACAAAAACCTTGGCGTTGCAATTGGGCAATAAAACTTGAGCTTACAGAGACAATAGTGACTGGAGACCCTAGCCGCCAGCGAGTTAGGTTATTTGCTCCCCTATTTGCTCCACCTTGTTCATGCTAGTTGGCCTTGCCTCTAGTAGTATTTCGGCTTCAGGGGGTAGAGAAACCTAGATAATTTTTTTAGAGTGAAGTATGCATTTCTTTTTCCAACTGCGGATTTGTCATTCCTCTTGTTCACATGGCACAATCTCATTGGTGTAGGCGAGTTGCACGATATAAAAGTCTCATGACTCTGATCATGTTCGGTGTAGCCGTTGTGACGGACCCGGCAGGTATCAAAGATCTTGTGATGTTCACTGCAAAAAAAGAAGATCTTATAGTTCGAAGATTTGATTTCTCATGAAGTTAGAGCAACTCTAGCAGACTCCGCATCCCGCCAGCCCGCAAAATATGTTTGCAGTTCGCGCAAAATGATCTTTGCGGGCCGGCGCGGACGGCCACAGATGCAGACCCCTCAAACGGATCCGTAAAAAAGTATATTCGTGAAATATGTTTTTTTACGAATCGGCTTTGCGGGGTCTGCTCTTTGCGCCGCTGCATCCCGCATCTCATCGGCCCGCAAATATCAAGTCCAACATAATACAACAATCGAAAACAAAACTAAATTATTCAAATTAAACATAATACGTTAATCATCCACATTACAAATAATTATTCAAATCACCGTAGCAAACTTAAATAATGCAATACAAAACTTGTCATGAATACAAATACAAATGAATATAAAAATTAGTCACTGTTCAGCCCTTTGCCGATGGTACTCAATGAGATCCTCCTGAAGTTGAAAGTCTGTATTTGCATTTTCAATCTCCTTGTATGTCTGAAGAAAAGCTCTAATGCGGTTAGGGTCTCTAACTGGTTTGACACGGCTACCCGCATTATCGTAGAAGAATTCCAAGTTCATTCCTCTCTCATCTTTAAGAATCATATTGTGCAGGATAACACAGCATGTCATGATATTTTTTAAGGTTTTCTTATCCAAAAAACGAGCAGGACCACGAACAATGGCAAACCTAGATTGCAAAACACTGAATGCTCTTTCAATGTCTTTTCAGGCTGCCTCTTGCACCCTTGCAAATTCATATTGTTTTTTAGTTTTGGGTTCTTTGATGATTTTGACAAATGTGCACCAAGGAGGGTACATACCATCTGCAAGATAGTGCCCCTTTGTGTATTCATGTCCATTGATAGTGTAGTTGCAAGCAGGAGCATCATCACTAGTAAGTCTAGCAAACAAATGAGACCATTGCAACACATTGATATCATTGAGAGTACCTGGCATACCAAAAAAGCAATGCCAAATCCATAAATCATCGGATGATACGGCCTCTACCACAATTGTTGCATCATGACACTTGCCACAATACATTCTTTGCCATACCTTGGGACAATTTTTCCAAGTCCAATGCATACAATCAATACTACCTAGCATGTTAGGCCAACCTCTCCTCTCATATGCAATCACCCGCATAGCCGCGGAATTTTTTTTATATGCACTAAATCCCTTTAAGCCAGCAGCATTTCTTCTTTGAGTAAAATACCGGCAATTTGGCTCGCAAGCTTGAACAATTTTGACAAAGAGGGATAGGCGCATTCGGTACCTTCTCCGAAAGAGGTGCGGTGGATATGTAGGATTCTCCGCGAAGTAGTCTTGCATCAACATCTCGTTCCCAAGATGACCATTCCGAGGAATGCAAAGACGTCCGACGGTCGATCCTCGCCTTCTCTTCCGGTTCTCATCTTCATGCTCCTTCACGGCAAGTGCCATGACTAATGTCTGCTGCCGAAAGTTCGCAAGCATGGTCTCAACATCCGAGTCATCCGAATCGGACGAACCGGAGAGCAAGAACTTCTCGCACGGGCTCAACTCCATCTACATGCGTACCGGCGAGTCAATCAACTATACCGCTCGCTCGCAAAAATCATAAAAATACGCACTAACCGGTGGCGGATGCGGCGGGTGATCCCGGGCGGCGACGAGGAGGCGGGCTCGACGGTGGTCGATCCCCGGCGGGGGCAGCGACGAGGGCGGCTCTTCTCGCCGGATCCCGGGGGGTCGGTGCAGCGTCTCGGCGCGGGAGGGTGTCGGGCGGCCCCGCGGCGCGATTCCGCCCGCTGGTCGGAATCGCCGGCAGCGGACGGGCGGAAGCAAGTGCGGTCGGCGGCGGAAGGAGGAGGGAGGCGTGCAGGCTGAAATGTCCCTCCCACCAACTGCTTCTATGTGATGCAGGGCACCGCAGCCGCGAGCGGGAAACCCGCGTATTCCCGGGTTGGGGTCGGGATTTTGCCGCGTCCCCCAACATTTTTTGCGGGCCGGGGCGGGATGCGGGGTCTGATCGGACATGTTTTTCGTCCCTACCCGTATTTTGGCGGTTATTTTGCGGGTTGAGACCGGATGCAAGGTCTGCTAGAGTTGCTCTTAGCGGCGAAAGAGCCTTTACGGTGTTTTGTCCCTCGGACCCCGCCTGAGAAAGTAAAAAAAAAAAGTTGTACTATTCAGTTTTCAGAATCAATTGAAACTTCAGGAAATCGTAACTGACGGAAGTGTAGACGAGCCCTCTGCTTAGTTCTTAATTCTAATGGGTCAAAGGCGTAAAAAGTGGTAACTTTGTTGTGCCAGCAGCCCCACTTCTATACTACTCCATTATCGCTGCATCATTGGTTACTTAACTTCATGAGCATGGACCGAACTGACAAGTGTGAGAATCACTTTTCTCTGGAAGACTTATGCATGGTTGAAGCTAAGTATAATTCGGAACTTAATCACTATTATGCTTTTAAGATGGGGAATCTTAGCTGATACGCACGTACAACCTCGAAATTTTCCGAAGCTATCATGCCACGAGAAGCTCCCAGCTGACAGCTGCCGCGAGAAGGCCACGCATCAGTGACACCGTGACAGACAGCTAGCAAATCCTCAGACGGACGCACGAATATCAAAGCTCGGGTTAGGCAGATAATAAGAACTTGGAACCATGATCAATCAAATTTCGAGTTGGACAGCTTCAGTTGTTGAAAATAAAATAGTTTAGGCACATCTAGATGTGCCCTAGTTATTGCGCATCTAAATGAGTGAATCAAGCACAAAGAGTAAAAAAAATATTCATACGAATCTCGATGTAAGATCAATGATATAGGACTTAGATGTGCAATACTTATGGCACATCTAGATGTGCTTTAGCAAAACTGAATAAGACAAGGGTTTGTCTAGAGAATATTTAGATGTGCCCTAGTTATTGCATATCTAAGTGAGTCAATTAAACTAGAAAGAAAAGAAAAAAATACAAAAAATACTTGCACGTATCTTAGCGTAAAATCAACGACATAGCATTTAGATGTGTAATACTTAGATCACATCTAGATGTGTTTTACCAAAACTGATAAAATAAACGAGTTCATGCAAAACTACTCCCTTTGACCCATAATATAAAAACATTTTTGACATTAGTGCCTGGGACGGAGGGAGTAGTTTTCACTTTTCAAGTTCCGGGCAAGTCTCTTCTAGATTTTTTTTAATGCACTTCTGCTTTGATAGATCTCCTTAAACACATTAATGGTTGAGATTGTCCAATATCCCTTTATAGTAAAGAAAACGATAGTCATTTTAAAAGTACATCACCGTCGAGTTTTTTTTTAGTAATTATCATGCACGAATACTGTGCAAAACTGGGCCGGCCCATCAGGCGAGAGGTCACTTGCCATTTGAGCACGCGCGAGGTAAAAATGCTGGAAAAATTAAGAAAACTAGCACGAGGGGTCGAACTCATAACCTCATTCTCCAGTTCAGGAAGCTAGCAACTAGACTACGCCACCGCTGATGCAAATTTAAATCACGAAATTTACTATTATTTGCTCCCTGTAGTACTTTGTACTACTCAAGTTTTCAAGGGTTCTGTGTGTGTATTTAATGGGACATTTATATCTAGCCTTTAACTCAAAGCCATTATTCAGTTTTGCCTTTAATTTGTAGGTATGCTCAATTTTGCCCTTTTGCCGTTAGTTTCACCTATATAAATGATCTTCTATGCTGTTACCGTCCGGTCAAAGGGCTTTGACCGTCCTGAAAAATAGCAAAAACATCAAAAAAAAATTGAAACTTTCTAGGATCGAAGATACTCATGTCTGCAAGGTGTTTACAAATTTGCATGCCGTTCGGACACACTGAGAGCTCGTGGCAAAGAAAAATATAAATTTTGTACGTATGTGAACAGTAAATTTAAAAAATAGAAAAAAAATAAAAATATATGAAATTCTGTGCGACTGAAGATACTCAGGTGCGTAAAATGTGTGCACATTTTTATTGTGTTTTGACATCGTAGGAGCTCGTGGAGAAAAAAAACAAAATTTAGCTCAAAACAACTTTGAAAAAATGCACTATTTTGTTTTTTTCTGTAGAGCGCCTCATACGCCATTTGATCACCAAAAACTTGCAAGCACTTGTGCACTCAAGCCTCTCTGAAGTCAAAAAAATTCTTTTTTTAATTTTGTTGCTATTTTTTTCGAATTTACTGTTCATAAGCATAAATTATTTTTTTCTCTTTGTCACGAGCTTCCGGAGTGTCCAACCAACACAAAAAATTGCACGCGCCTTACGGACATGACTATCTTCGATCCCACAAAATTTCAGATTTTTTTTGCTTTTCTTTCTGGATGGTCAAAGTCCTTTAACCAGACGGTAACGACGCAAAAGGGCATTTCTATAAGTGACACTAATGATGGAGGGACAAAATTAAGCATACCTGAAAATTAGGGACAAAACTGAATAGTGAATTCGAGTTAGGGACACAACTAAAATTGGCCCATATTTAATTTGTGTGGAGGAACGTAATAAGTACCACGTGGATGCATGTGCAAATCTCAAATCGATTTGTGCAAGCTATACTTGTACACGTGGGTGCGCGCATGTGACTTCTGCTGACTTCTTCGTGATAGATTCATGTAGTCTAGTGTATGTGTATGTGTCTCCAAACAGCCATTGTATCATGTATGTATGTTCCCATTTTTTATATTTTTGTTCCCAAATTATAAAAATGATTGCTTTTTAAAAAAGTTGATAAATTTTTTAAAGAAAGTACGTAGTATATAATTTGTCTTTAATATAAATTATTGGAAACTTGCACATATATCCATGTGTTGTAACGGTAGAGATTTTATTTTAAGAAGCAACAGAAGAGATAATTGATATATGCACCAAAAACGGTCTGCACAGCAGTGGGGCGACAGAGGGAGGAGTTGTGGTCTTCTCACAGGTCATATTTGGCCTGCGAGATCTTTGATGGAAATATGGCCTAGAGGCAATAATAAAATGGTTATTATTATATTTCCTTATTTATAATAATTGTTTATTGTTCATGCTATAATTGTATTAACCGGAAACCGTAATACATGTGTAAATACATAGATCGTAATATGTCCCTAGTAAGCCTCTAGTTAACTAGCTCGTTGATCAATAGATGGTCATGGTTTCCTGACCATGGACATTGGATATCGTTGATAACGGGATCACATCATTAGGAGAATGATGTGATGGACAAGACCCAATCCTAAGCATAGTGCAAGATCGTGTAGTTCGTTTGCTAAAGGCTTTTCTAATGTCAAGTATCATTTCCTTAGACCATGAGATTGTGCAACTTCCGGATACCGTAGGAATGCTTTGGATGTACCAAACGTCACAACGTAACTGGGTGGCTATAAAGATGCACTACAAGTATCTCTGAAAGTGTCTGTTGGGTTGGCACGAATTGAGACTGAGATTTGTCACTCCGTATGACGGAGAGGTATCTCTAGGCCCACTCGGTAATGCATCATCACAACGAGCTCAATGTGACTAAGGAGTTGCTCACGGGATCATGCGTTACGGAACAAATAAAGAGACTTGCCTGAAGGAAATATGCCCTAGAGGCAATAATAAAGTTATTATTTATTTCCTCATTTCATGATAAATGTTTATTATTCATGCTAGAATTGTATTAACCGGAAACATAATACATGTGTGAATACATAGACAAACAAAGTGTCACTAGTATGCCTCTACTTGACTAGCTCGTTGATCAAAGATGGTTATGTTTCCTAACCATAGACATGAGTTGTCATTTGATACATGGGATCACATCATTAGGAGAATGATGTGACTGACTTGACCCATTCCGTTAGCTTAGCACAATGATCGTTTAGTTTGTTGCTACTGCTTTCTTCATGACTTATACATGTTCCTATGACTACGAGATTATGCAACTCCCGAGTACCGGAGGAACACTTTGTGTGCAACCAAACGTCACAACGTAACTGGGTGATTATAAAGGTGCTCTACAGGTGTCTCCGAAGGTACTTGTTGAGTTGGCGTATTTCGAGATTAGGATTTGTCACTCCGATTGTCGGAGAGGTATCTCTGGGCCCACTCGGTAATGCACATCACTATAAACCTTGCAAGCATTGTAACTAATGAGTTAGTTGCGGAATGATGTATTACGGAATGAGTAAAGGGACTTGCCGGTAACGAGATTGAACTAGGTATTGAGATACCGACGATCGAATCTCGGGCAAGTAACATACCGGTGACAAAGGGAACAACGTATGTTGTTATGCGGTTTGACCGATAAAGATCTTCGTAGAATATGTGGGAGCCAATATGAACATCCAGGTTCCGCTATTAGTTATTGACCGGAGACGTGTCACGGTCATGTCTACATAGTTCTCGAACCCGTAGGGTCCGCACGCTTAAAGTTCGGTGACGATCGGTATTATGAGTTTTTGTGTTTTGATGTACTGAAGGTAGTTCGGAGTCCCGGATATGATCACAAACATGACGAGGAGTCTCGAAATGATCGAGACATAAAGATCGATATATTGGACGACTATGTTCGGACATCAGAAAGGTTCCGGAAGGTTTCGGACATATACCGGAGTACCGAGGGTTACCGGACCCCCCTCCCCGGGGGGGCTTAATGGGCCTACATGGGCCTTTGTGGAAATAGAGGGCAATCAGGGGAGTGTGGGGCGCGCCCCCCAAGGCCCAAACCGAATTGGTTTAGGGCAAGGGGGGCCGGCCCCCTCTTTCCTTCTCCTCCTCTCCCTTTCCTTCCCTCTCCTACTCCTACTAGGAAAAGGAGGAGTCCTACTCCTATCCCTTGGCACGCCTTTATATACGGGGGCAGGGGGCACCCCATAGACACAACAATTGATCATTAATCTCTTAGCCGTGTGCGGTGCCCCCCTCCACCATAATCCACCTCGATCATATCGTAGCGGTGCTTAGGCGAAGCCCTGCATCGGTAGCATCATCATCACCGTCACCACGCAGTTGTGCTGACAAAACTCTCCTGTGAAGCTTTGCTGGATCGGAGCTCGCGGGACGTCATCGAGTTGAACGTGTGCAGAACTCGGAGGTGCCGTGCGTTCGGTACTTTGATCGGTCGGATCATGAAGACGTACGACTACATCAACCGCGTTGTGCTAACGCTTCCGCATTCGGTCTACGAGGGTACGTAGGCACACTCTCCCCTCCCGTTTCTATGCATCACCATGATCTTGTGTGTGCGTAGGATTTTTTTTTGAAATTACTACGTTCCCCAACAGTGGCATCCGAGTCAGGTTTATGCGTAGATGTTATATGCATGAGTAGAACACAAGTGAGTTGTGGGCGATACAAGTCATACTGCTTACCAGCATGTCATATTTTGGTTCGGCGGTATTGTTGGATGAAGCGGCCCGGACCGACATTACGCGTACGCTTACGCGAGACTGGTTCTACCGACGTGCTTTGCACACAGGTGGCTGGCGGGTGTCAATTTCTCCAACTTTAGTTGAACCGAGTATGGCTACGCCCGGTCCTTGAGATGGTTAAAACAACACTAACTTGACGAACTATCATTGTGGTTTTGATGCGTAGGTAAGAACGGTTCTTGCTCAGCCCGTAGCAGCCACGTAAAACTGCAACAACAAAGTAGAGGACGTCTAACTTGTTTTTGTAGGGCTTGTTGTGATGTGATATGGTCAAGACGTGATGAGATATAAGTTGTTGTATGAGATGATCATGTTTTGTTAAAGTTGTCGGCAACTGGCAGAAGCCTTATGGTTGTATCTTTATTGCATAAGATGCAAGTGCCATGTAATTGCTTTACTTTATCGCTATGCGATAGCAATAGTTGCAAAAGCAATAGCTGGTGAGATGACCATGTGACGACACGTTGATAAAAGATCAAGATGACGGAGATCATGGTGTCATGTCAGTAACAATGGAGATCATGACAGTACTTTGGAGATGGAGATCAAAAGCACAAGATGATGATGGCCATATCATGTCACATATTTGGATTGCATGTGATGTTTATCTTTTATACATCTTATTTTTGCTTAGTTCAGCGGTAGCATTATAAGATGATCTCTCACTAAATTTCAAGGTAAAAGTGTTCTCCCTGAGTATGCACCATTGCCAAAGTTTGTCGTGCCGAGACACCATGCGATGATCGGGTGTGATAAGCTCAACGTTCATCTACAACGGGTGTAAGACAGTTTTGCACACGTAGAATACTCGGGTTAAACTTGACGAGCCTAGCATATGCAGATATGGCCTCGGAACACTGGAGACCGGAAGGTCGAGCGTGACTCATATAGTAGATATGATCAACATAGTGATCTTCACCATTGAAAACTACTCCATCTCACGTGATGATCGGACATGGTTTAGTTGATTTGGATCACATGATCATTTAGATGACTAGAGGGATGTCTATCTAAGTGGGAGTTCTTAAGTAATATGATTAATTGAACTTAAATTTATCATGAATTTAGTCCTGATAGTATTTGCATATCTATGTTGTAGATCAATAGCTTGCGATGTAGCTCCCCATTTATTTTTGATATGTTCCGATACGTCTCCAACGTATCTATAATTTTTGATTGCTCCATGCTATATTATCTACTGTTTTGGACATTATTGGGCTTTATTATCCACTTATATATTATTTTTGGGACTAACCTATTAACCGGAGGCCCAGCCCAGAATTGTTGTTTTTTGCCTGTTTTAGGGTTTCAAAAAAAAGGAATATCAAACGGAGTCCAAACGGAATGAAACCTTCGGGAACGTGATTTTCTCAACGAACAAGACCCGGAGACTTGGACCCTACGTCAAGAAAGAAAAGAGGAGGCCACGAGGTAGGGGCGCTCGCCTACCCCCCCCCCCCAGACGCGCCCTCCACCCTTGTGGGCCCCCTGTTGCTCCACCGACGTACTCCTTCCTCCTATATGTACCTACGTACCCCCAAACGATCAGATACAGAGCCAAAACCCTAATTCCACCGCCGCAACTTTCTGTATCCATGAGATCCCATCTTGGGGCCTATTCCGGAGCTCCGCCGGATGGGGCATCGATCACGGAGGGCTTCTACATCAACACCATAGCCCCTCCGATGAAGTGTGAGTAGTTTACCTCAGACCTACGGGTCAATAGTTAGTAGCTAGATGGCTTCTTCTCTCTTTTTGGATCTCAATACAATGTTCTCCCCCTCTCTTGTGGAGAACTATTCGATGTAATCTTCTTTTTGCGGTGTGTTTGTTGAGACCGATGAATTGTGGGTTTATGATCAAGTCTATCTATGAATAATATTTGAATCTTCTATGAATTCTTTTATGTATGATTGGTTATCTTTGCAAGTCTCTTCGAATTATCAGTTTGGTTTGGCCTACTAGATTGATCTTTCTTGCAATGGGAGAAGTGCTTAGCTTTGGGTTCAATCTTGTGGTGTCCTTTCCCGGTGACAGTAGGGGCAGCAAGGCACGTATTGTATTGTTGCCATCGAGGATAACAAGATGGGGTTTTCTTCATATTGCATGAGTCTATCCCTCTACATCATGTCATCTTGCTTAAGGCGTTACTCTGTTTTTAACTTAATACTCTAGATGCATGCTGGATAGCGGTCGATGAGTGGAGTAATAGTAGTAGATGCAGGCAGGAGTCGATCTACTTGTCTCAGACGTGATGCCTATATACATGATCGTACCAAGATATTCTCATAACTATGCTCAATTCTGTCAATTGCTCAACAGTAATTTGTTCACCCACCGTAGAATACTTATACTCTCGAGAGAAGCCACTAGTGAAACCTATGGCCCCGGGGTCTATCTTTGTCATATTAATCTCCTACTACTTAGTTATTTCCTTTGCTTTTTTACTTTGCCTTTATTTTACTTTGCATCTTTATCACAAAAATACCAAAAATATTATCTTATCCTATCTATCAGATCTCACTCTCGTAAGTGGCCGTGTAGGGATTGACAACCCCTATTCGCGTTGGTTGCGAGGATTTATTTGTTTTGTGCAGGTATGAGGGACTCGCGCGTAGCCTCCTACTGGATTGATACCTTGGTTCCCAAAAACTGAGGGAAATACTTACGCTACTTTGTTACATCATCCCTTCCTCTTCGGGGAAAACCAACGCAGTGCTCAAGTGGTAGCAAGAAGGATTTCTGGCGCCGTTGCCGCGGAGGTCTACGCAAAAGTCAACATACCAAGTACCCATCATATACCCTTATCTCCCGCATTACATTATTTGCCATTTGCCTCTCGTTTTCCTCTCCCCCACTTCACCCTTGCCGTTTTATTCACCCTCTCTCTCTCTCTCTATCCTCCCTCTCTTTCTCTATTTGCCTCTTTTTCCCGCTTGCTTTTTTGTTTGCTTGTGTGTTAGTTTGCTTGCTTGTCATGATGGCTCAAGATAATACTAAATTGTGTGACTTCATCAATACCAACAACAATGATTTTATTAGCACTCCGATTGCTCCTCTTACCGATACTGAATCTTGTGAAATTAATACTGCTTTGCTGAATCTTGTCATGAAAGATCCGTTTTCCGGCCTTCCTAGTGAAGATGTCGCTACCCATCTAAATAGCTTCATTGATTTGTGTGACATGCAAAAGAAGAAAGATGTGGATAATGATATTGTTAAATTGAAGCTATTTCCTTTTTCGCTTAGAGATCGTGCTAAAGCTTGGTTTTTGTCTTTGCCTAAAAATAGTATTGATTTATGGAATAAGTGCAAAGATGCTTTTATCTCTAAGTATTTTCCTCCCGCTAAGATCATCTCTCTTAGAAACGATATTATGAATTTTAAGCAACTTGATCATGAACATGTTGCACAAGCTTGGGAGAGAATGAAATTAATGATACGTAATTTCCCTACTCATGGTTTAAATTTGTGGATGATTGTTTAGAATTTTTATGCCGGACTGAATTTTGCTACTAGAAATCTTTTAGATTCGGCCGCGGGAGGCACTTTTATGGAAATCACCTTAGGAGAAGCTACTAAACTCCTAGATAATATTATGGTTAATTATTCTCAATGGCATACTGAAAGATCTACTAATAAAAAGGTGCATGCGATAGAAGAAATTAATGTTTTGAGTGGAAAGATGGATGAACTGATGAAATTATTTGCTAATAAGAGTGTTTCTTCTGATCCTAATGATATGCCCTTGTCTACTTTGATTGAGAATAATAATGAATCTATGGATGTGAATTTTGTTGGTAGGAACAATTTTGGTATCAACGCGTATAGAGGAAATTTCAACCCTAGGCCTTATCCTAGTAATCCTAATAATTATGGTAATTCCTACAACAATTCTTATGGAAATTATAATAAGATGCCCTCTGGTTTTGAATCTAATATTAAAGAATTTATTACTTCACAAAAGAATTTTAATGCTATGATTGAAGAAAAATTGCTTAAGATTGATGATTTGGCTAGGAACGTTGATAGAATTTCTCTTGATGTTGATTATTTGAAACTTAGATCTATTCCACCTAAGCATGATATCAATGAGTCTCTCAAAGCCATGAGAATTTTCATTGATGAGTGCAAAGAAAGAACCGCTAGGATGCGTGCTAAGAAACATGCCTTTATAAGAGCGTGTTCTTCTAGTTCCTATGAAAATAAAGATGAAGATCTAAAAGTTATTGATGTGTCCCCTATTAAATCTTTGTTTTGCAATATGAATCTTGATAATGATGGGACTGAATATGATCCACCTTTACCTAGAAGGCGTTCCAAGAATTCGGAATTTGTTGGTCTTGATGCTAAATTTGATAAAAGTGGGATTGAAGAAATTAAAACCCTAGATGTTGCTAAACCCACTATTATCGATTTCAAGGAATTTAACTATGAAAATTGCTCTTTGATTGATTGTAATTCCTTGTTGCAATCCGTGCTAAATTCTCCTCACGCTTATAGTCAAAATAAAGCGTTTACTAAACATATCGTTGATTCCTTGATGCAATCTTATGAAGAAAAACTTGAATTGGAAGTTTCTATCCCTAGAAAACTTTATGATGAGTGGGAACTGTTGGGGATATTACTACTAGACGTAAATCGGCCAGGAGTAGCCGGATTAGCTTTATGAAGATTAGAAGCCCATGAAGACGTAAGAATGATGGCGCTTTATGAAGGCCCAAGGCCCAGAGGCGAGTTAAGGCCTGTAGATGTAAACCGACCTAATTATGTAACTTGCATTGTCAGATAGGAAGTGTAGAGACTAAACCGGACACATTTATGATCCGGCTTCGGGACTCTATAAACCGGCGGGCGTCAACCTATGTATATAAAGGGATGACCCGGCAGCGGTTTAGGGACAACAGACAACAACTCGAGAGCCAGTAAAAGCGGATTCGCTCCCTGGTCATCGAAACCCTAGCAATACCAATCATAACTAGACGTAGGCTTTTACCTTCAACGAAGGGGCCGAACTAGTATAAACTCCCCGTGTCCCCTTGTCCGGTTTAACCCCTTTAAGCTAACCCGTTGCGATGGCTCCACGACTAAGTCCTTTCACGAGGACATCTGCCGTGACAAACCCACGACAGTTGGCGCCTGCTACGTCTTGAGCTTGCGTTGGTTTTCCCCGAAGAGGAAGGGATGATGCAGCAGAGTAGCATAAGTATTTCCCTCAGTTTTTGAGAACCAAGGTATCAATCTAGTAGGAGGCCACGCTCAAGTCCCTCGTACCTACACAAAACGATAGCTACTCGCAACCAACGCGATTAGGGGTTGTCAATCCCTTCACGGTCACTTACGAGAGTGAGATCTGATCGATATAATATTTTTGGTATTTTTGGTATAAAGATGCAAAGTAAAAAAGTAAAGGCAAAGTAAAAAAGCAAAGCAAGATTTAAGTGATGGAGATTGATATGATGAGAATAGACCCGGGGGCCATAGGTTTCACTAGTGGCTTCTCTCAAGAGCATAAGTATTCTACGGTGGGTGAACAAATTACTGTTGAGAAATTGACAGAATTGAGCATAGTTATGAGAATATCTAGGCATGATCATGTATATAGGCATCACGTCCGTGACAAGTAGATCGAAACGATTCTGCATCTACTACTATTACTCCACTCATCGACCGCTATCCAGCATGCATCTAGAGTATTAAGTTAAAAACAGAGTAACGCGTTAAGCAAGATGACATGATGTAGAGAGATAAATTCATGCAATATGAAATAAACCCCATCTTGTTATCCTCGATGGCAACAATGCAATACGTGCCTTGCTGCCCCTTCTGTCACTTGGAAAGGACACCGCAAGATCGAACCCAAAGCTAAGCACTTCTCCCATGGCAAGAACTACCAATCTAGTTGGCCAAACCAAACGGATAATTCGAAGAGACTTGCAAGATAACCAATCATACATAAAAGAATTCAGAGAAGATTCAAATATTATTCATAGATAGACTTGATCATAAACCCACAATTCATCGGTATCAACAAACACACCGCAAAATGAAGATTACATCGAATAGATCTCCACAAGAGAGGGGGAGAACTTTGTATTGAGATCCAAAAAGAGAGAAGAAGCCATTTAGCTACTAACTATGGACCCGAAGGTCTGAGGTAAACTACTCACACTTCATCGGAGAGGCTATGATGATGTAGAAGCCCTCCGTGATAACGGCCCTCTTCCGGCGGAGCTCCGGAATAGGCCCCAAGATGGGATCTCGTGGATATAGAAAGTTGCGGCGGTGGAATTAGGTTTTTGGCTCCTGTTCTGATCGTTTGGGGGTACGTATGTATATATAGGAGGAAGGAGTACGTCGGTGGAGCACTGAGGGGCCCACGAGGCAGGGGGCGCGCCCTAGGGGGGCGCCTCCCACCCTCGTGACCTCCTCTTTGACTCCTTGGAGTAGGGTCCAAGTCTCCTGGATCACGTTCAGTGAGAAAATCACGTTCCCGAAGATTTTATTCCGTTTGGACTCCGTTTGATATTCTGTTTCTTTGAAACACTGAAATAGGCAAAAAACAGCAATTTTGGGCTGGGCCTCCGGTTAATAGGTTAGTCCCAAAAATAATATAAAAGTGGATAATAAAGTCCAATAATGTCCAAAATAGTAGATAATATAGAATGGAGCAATAAAAATTATAGATACGTTGGAGACGTATCAGGCATCCCCAAGCTTAATTCCTGCTCGTCCTTGAGTAGGTAAATGATAAAAAGAGAATTTTTGATGTGGAGTGCTACTTGGCATAATTTCAATGCAAATCTTCTTAATTGTGATATGAATTTTCAGATTCGAAAGATTCAAGACAAAAGTTTATATTGACATAAAAATAATAATACTTCAAGCATACTAACAAAGCAATTATGTCTTCTCAAAATAACATGGCCAAAGAAAGTTATCCCTACAAAATCATATAGTCTGACTATGCTCTATCTTCACCACACAAAGTATTTAAATCATGCACAACCCCGATGACAAGCCAAGCAATTGTTTCATACTCTAACTTTTTCAAAACTTTTTCAATCTTCACGCAATACATGAGCGTGAGCCATGGATATAACACTATAGGTGGAATAGAATGGTGGTTGTGGAGAAGACAAAAAGGAGGGGAAGATAGTCTCACATCAACTAGGCGTATCAATGGGCTATGGAGATGCCCATCAATAGATATCAATGTGAGTGAGTAGGGATTGCCATGCAACGGATGCACTAGAGCTATAAATGCATGAAAGCTCAACAAAAGAAACTAGTGGGTGTGCATCCAACTTGCTTGCTCACGAAGACCTAGGGCACTTGAGGAGGCCCATCATTGGAATATACAAGCCAAGTTCTATAATGTAAAATCCCACTAGTATATGAAAGTGATAACATGAGAGACTCTCTACTATGAAGATCATGGTGCTACTTTGAAGCACAAGTGTGGTAAAAGGATAGTAGCATTGCCCCTTTTTATTTATTTTCTCTTTTTTTTGGGCCTTCCTTTTTTCTTTGGCCTTTTTTTGGGACAATGCTCTATTAAATGATGATCATCACACTTTTATTTATTTACAACTCAATGATTACAACTCGATTCTAAAACAAAGTATGACTCTATATGGATGCCTCCGGCGGTGTACAGGGATATGCAATGAATCAAGAGTGACAAGTATGAAGAAATTATGAACGGTGGCTTTGCCACAAATACTATGTCAACTACATGATCATGCTAAGCAATATGACAATGATGAATGTGTCATGATGAACTAGATGGTGGAAAGTTGCATGGCAATATATCTCGGAATGGCTATGGAAATGCCATAATAGGTAGGTATGGTGGCTGTTTTGAGGAAGGTATATGGTAGGTGTATGATACCGGCGAAAGGTGCGCGGTATTAGAGAGGCTAGAAAAGGTGGAAGGGTGAGAGTGCGTATGATCAATGGACTCAACATTAGTCATAAAGAACTCATATACTTATTGCAAAAATCTAGAAGTTATCAAAGCAAAGTATTACGCGCATGCTCCTAGGGGGATAGATTGGTAGGAAAAGACCATCGCTCGTCCCCGACCGCCACTCATAAGGAAGACAATCAATAATTAAATCATGCTCCGACTTCATCACATAACGGTTCACCATACGTGCATGCTACGGGAATCACAAACTTTAACACAAGTATTCTTTAAATTCACAACTACTCAACTAGCATGACTTTAAAATTATCACCTCCATATCTCA
Source organism: Triticum urartu (assembly GCF_003073215.2). NCBI lineage: Eukaryota > Viridiplantae > Streptophyta > Magnoliopsida > Poales > Poaceae > Triticum > Triticum urartu. The sequence goes on along the minus strand of NC_053023.1, from coordinate 124,383,108 downwards.
AAACAATTATCATGCTTCAATATTTTCTTAGTATTCAACACACTCAAAAGAAAGTTTCACAAATCTTGAATACCAAGCATATTATTATTAAGCAAATTACCATGCTATTAAGAGACTCTCAAAATAATTTAAGTGAAGCATGAGAGATCAATAGTTTCTTTAAAACAAATCCACCACCGTGCTCTAAAAGATCTAAGTGAAGCACATAGAGCAAAATTATAACACTCAAAAGATATAAGTGAAGCACATAGAGCAAAACTACTTAGCTCAAAAGATATAAGTGAAGCACATAGAGCAAAACTACTTAGCTCAAAAGATATAAGTGAAGCACATAGAGTATTCTATCAAATTTTAATTCATGTATGGCTCTCTCAAAAGGTGTGTACAGCAAGGATGATTGTGGCATACTAAGACACAAAGACACAAATAATACAAGACGCTCCAAGCAAAACACATATCATGTTGGTGAATAAAAATATAGCTCCAAGTAAATTACCGATGGAAGTGGACGAAAGAGGGGATGCCTTCCGGGGCATCCCCAAGATTTGACTTTTTGGTCTCCTTGGATTATCTTGGGGGTGCCATGGGCATCCCCAAGCTTAGTCTCTTGCCAATCCTTGTTCCATAATCCATCAAAAGAATTCACCCAAAACTTGAAAACTTCACAACACAAAACTCAAAATAGAAAACTCGTGAGCTCCGTTAGCGAAAGAAAACAAAAGACCACTTCAAGGTACTGTAATGAACTAATTATTTATTTATATTGGTGTTAAACCTACTGTATTCCAACTTCTCTATGGATTATAAACTATTTTACTAACCATAGATTCATCAAAATAAGCAAACAACACACGAGAAACAGAATCTGTCAAAAACAGAACAGTCTGTAGTAATCTGTAGCTAGCGCAAGATTTGGAACCCCAAAAATTCTAAAATAAATTGCTGGACGTGAGAAATTTATATATTAATCATATGCAAAAAAATTAACTAAATAGCACTCTTCAAATAAAAATGACAGCAGTTCTCGTGAGCGCTAAAGTTTCTATTTTTTACAGCAAGTTCAACAAGACTTTCCCCAAGTCTTCCCAACGGTTCTACTTGGCACAAACACTAATTAAACACAAAAAACACAACCAAAACAGAGTCTAAATAATTTATTTATTACTAAGCAGGAGCAAAAAGCAAGGAATAAAATTGGGTTGCCTCCCAACAAGTGCTATCGTTTAACGCCCCTAGCTAGGCATAAAAGCGAGGATAGATCTAGGTATTGCCATCTTTGGTAGGCAATCCATAAGTGGCTCTCATGATAGTTTCATATGGCAATTTTATTTTCTTTCTTGGAAAGTGTTCCATGCCTTTTTTTAATGGAAATTGAAATCTAATATTCCCTTCCTTCATATCAATAATCGCACCAACCGTTTTAAGGAAAGGTCTACCAAGAATAATAGGGCAAGAAGGATTGCAATCTATATCAAGAACAATGAAATCTACGGGCACATAATTCCTATTTGCAACAATAAGAACATCATTAATCCTTCCCATAGGTTTCTTAATAGTAGAATCCGCAAGATGCAAGTTTAGAGAGCAATCATAAAAATTACGGAAATCTAGCAAATCACATAAAGTCTTGGGAATAGTGGAGACACTAGCACCCAAATCACACAAAGCATAAAACTCATGATCTTTAATTTTAATTTTAATAGTTGGTTCCCACTCATCATAGAGTTTTTTAGGGATAGAAACTTTCAACTCAAGTTTTTCTTCATAAGATTGCATCAAGGCATCAACAATATGTTCGGTGAAGGCTTTATTTTGACTATAAGCATGTGGAGAATTTAGCACGGATTGCAACAAGGAAATACAATCAATTAAAGAGCAACTTTCATAATTAAATTCCTTGAAATCCAATATAGTGGGTTTAGCAACATCTAGGTTTTTATTTCTTTCAATCCCACTTTCATCAATTTCATCATTAAGATCTAAATACTCCAAATTTTTAGAACACCTTCTAGGTAAAGGAAGATCATATTCAGTTTCATCAAGATTCATATTGCAAAACAAAGATTTAATAGGGGACACATCAATAACTTTTAGATCTTCATCTTGATTTTCATAGGAATTGGAAGAACACGCTTTAATAAAGGCATCTTTGGAAGCACGCATCCTAGCGGTTCTTTCCTTGCACTCATCAATGGAAATTCTCATGGCTTTGAGAGACTCATTGATATCATGTTTAGGAGGAATAGATCTAAGCTTTAAAGAATCAATCTCAAGAGAAATTCTATCAATGTTCCTAGCCAAATCATCAACTTTAAGTAATTTCTCTTCAAGCAAAGCATTAAAATTCTTTTGTGAATTCATAAATTCTTTAACACTATTCTCAAATTTAGAGGGCATCTTATTATAATTTCCATAAGAGTTGTTGTAGGAATTCCCATAATTATTAGAAGGATTACTAGGATATGGCCTAGGATTAAAATTCCCTCTGTAAGCGTTGTTACCAAAATTATTCCTACCAACAAAATTCACATCCATAGATTCATTGTTATTCTCAATCAAAGTAGACAAAGGAATATCATTAGGATAAGAAGAAACACTCTTAGTAGCAAATAATTTCATAAGTTCATCCATCTTTCCACTCAAAACATTGATTTCTTCTATCGCATGCACTTTTTTATTAGAAGATCTTTCAGTATGCCATTGAGAATTATTAACCATAATATTATCTAGGAGTTTAGTAGCATCTCCTAAAGTGATTTCCATAAAAGTGCCTCCCGCGGCCGAATCTAAAAGATTTCTAGAAGCAAAATTCAATCTGGCATAAATTTTTTGTATAATCATCCACAAATTCAAACCATGAGTAGGGCAATTACGTATCATTAATTTCATTCTCTCCCAAGCTTGTGCAACATGTTCATGATCAAGTTGCTTAAAATTCATAATATCGTTTCTAAGAGAGATGATCTTAGTGGGAGGGAAATACTTAGAGATAAAAGCATCTTTGCACTTGTTCCAAGAACCAATACTACTCTAAAGACGAAAACCAAGCTTTAGCACGATCTCTAAGAGAAAAAGGAAATAGCTTCAATTTAATGACATCATTATCGACATCTTTTTTCTTTTGCATATCACATAAATCAACGAAGCTATTCAGATGAGTAGCGGCATCTTCACTAGGAAGGCCAGCGAATTGATCTTTCATAACAAGATTCAACAAAGCAGTATTAATTTCACAAGATCCAGCATCGGTAAGAGGAGCAATCAGAGTGCTAATAAAATCATTGTTGTTGGTATTGGTGAAGTCACACAATTTAGTATTATCTTGAGCCATCGCGACAAACAAGCAATCTAACACACGAGCAAACAAAAAGGCAAACGGGCAAAAGAGGCAAATAGAGAGGGAGGATAGAGAGAGAGAGCGAATAAAACGGCAAGGGTGAAGTGGGGGAGAGGAAAATGAGAGGCAAATGGCAAATAATGTAATGCGAGAGATAGGGATTGTGATGGGTAATTGGCATGTTGACTTTTGCGCAGACTCCCCGGCAACGGCGCCAGAGATCCTTCTTGCTACGTCTTTAGCTTGTATTGGTTTTCCCCGAAGAGGAAGGGATGATGCAGCAGAGTAGCGTAAGTATTTCCCTCAGTTTTTGAGAACCAAGGTATCAATCTAGTAGGAGGCCACGCTCAAGTCCCTCGTACCTGCACAAAACGATAGCTACTCGCAACCAACGCGATTAGGGGTTGTCAATCCCTTCACGGTCACTTACGAGAGTGAGATCTGATAGATATAATATTTTTGGTATTTTTGGTATAAAGATGCAAAGTAAAAAGTAAAGGCAAAGTAAAAAAGCAAAGCAAGATTAAAGTGATGGAGATTGATATGATGAGAATAGACCCGGGGGCCATAGGTTTCACTAGTGGCTTCTCTCAAGAGCATAAGTATTCTACGATGGGTGAAGAAATTACTGTTGAGCAATTGACAGAATTGAGCATAGTTATGAGAATATCTAGGCATGATCATGTATATAGGCATCACGTCCGTGACAAGTAGATCGAAACGATTCTGCATCTACTACTATTACTCCACTCATCGACCGCTATCCAGCATGCATCCAGAGTATTAAGTTAAAAACAGAGTAACGCGTTAAGCAAGATGACATGATGTAGAGAGATAAATTCATGCAATATGAAATAAACCCCATCTTATTATCCTCGATGGCAACGATGCAATACGTGCCTTGCTGCCCCTTCTGTCACTTGGAAAGGACACCGCAAGATCGAACCCAAAGCTAAGCACTTCTCCCATGGCAAGAACTACCAATCTAGTTGGCCAAACCAAACGGATAATTCGAAGAGACTTGCAAAGATAACCAATCATACATAAAAGAATTCAGAGAAGATTCAAATATTATTCATAGATAGACTTGATCATAAACCCACAATTCGTCGATCTCAACAAACACACCGCAAAAAGAAGATTACATTGAATAGATCTCCACAAGAGAGGGGGAGAACTTTGTATTGAGATCCAAAAAGAGAGAAGAAGCCATATAGCTACTAACTATGGACCTGAAGGTCTGAGGTAAACTACTCACACTTCATCGGAGAGGCTATGATGATGTAGAAGCCCTCCGTGATGACGGCCCTCTTCCGGCGGAGCTCCGGAACAGGCCCCAAGATGGGATCTCGTGGATATAGAAAGTTGCGGCGGTGGAATTAGGTTTTTGGCTCCTGTTCTGATCGTTTGGGGTACGTATGTATATATAGGAGGAAGGAGTACGTCGGTGGAGCACCGAGGGGCCCACGAGGCAGGGGGCGCGCCCTAGGGGGGGCGCCCCCCACCCTCGTGACCTCCTCTTTGACTCCTTGGAGTAGGGTCCAAGTCTCCTGGATCACGTTCGGTGAGAAAATCACGTTCCCGAAGATTTTATTCCGTTTGGACTCTGTTTGATATTCTGTTTCTTCGAAACACTGAAATAGGCAAAATAACAACAATTCTGGGTTTTGCCTCCGGTTAATAGGTTAGTCCCAAAAATAATATAAAAGTGGAAAATAAAGCCCAATATAGACCAAAACAGTAGATAATATAGCATGGAGCAATCAAAAATTATAGATACGTTGGAGACGTATCAGCGCCCACCGTGGGGCTGTCGCACGATGGTTTCGAGTTCTTAAAGGGCAGTTTTGATGGACTCAAGGGATACGCTGTGGGCCGGATGACGAAGAGTCGTCGCGACAAGCTCTACATCGACAACGCAGGATGGGGTCCCGAGGCCGATTCGATCGAATACGGGTACCGGGTCCCTTTTGGTGGGATTCACGTCTTCATCAGCAAGATTGGCGAACCGGGCCCTGAGCCGGACACCTGCACCAACATCATCGAGACGGCTCAGCGTGCAAGCCCTTCCCCGGTTCAGCCCGTGGCAAAGCATGTTTTCATAGGTGTCATCCATGGAGCAAAGTATGAGGATGGACCGGCATCTGATGGAGAAACCATTGTCTGCTCCGACGACGAGTCTTCTGGAGAAACCGAATCACTCTATCAGCTGCAGGATGGCCGGATTAGTGGAGGTTCCGAGGGCAACAGTATTCTGGACTCCCTTGACCTGCCAAACCGGGCCGCTATCTTCATGGCCGATACACAATTAGCGCCCCACTCATCAACCGCCGCAGAAATGCTCTCCAGTTCAGCGACAGCCACACCGGCGGGGGCGGGGAGCTCTGCGCCACCTCCGGCTCAAGTTCTGTCTGACTTGTTCAACACTTTGGCAACATTGATGGCCGCAGAAGTGGACGCTGCAGCCCGAGATCAGCACAATGCGGAGATCGCAAAGGTGAAAGATCAGATAACTTAGGCTAAAGTGGACCTAGCGGCAGAGAACGCTAGGATGGCTACAGAACGGGCCGAGTTGGAAGCTCAGGCCTACCGCTTTAGGCTGGATCAGAATGCTTCAGAGGAAGTCATGAGAAGAAGATACCGATCGCATCTCCCGTCGAGTTATGAGCCAAGAAATCTCTTCAACACGCCAGGAGCAGGAACTAGTAACTAGCCAATATTAAACCGGACAGAGGCACCAGGAACAGGAGCGCCGGTTCAGCCACACACGATGGACCCGCCTCGTCAGTACAACATTGTGCCATAGTATGTTCCAACACCTCCCGGGCATTACTCCAACCCGTTGGACAACATTGTGGCTGCCGCTTCACGATTGGAAGCCCTCCCCACCGACGGCGAGTCACCAGTAGCGGTTGAGGCACGACGGGCCAGAGATCTCCTTCAAATAGCTCTAAACCAGCAGCAGGCTTATTTGCACAGTCGTGAGAGGATTCATTCCACCCCCCGTCCAAGCCAGAGCTACAGCAGGCACGTTAAGGATGAACCGGCCGTTTCAAGCAGTGCACGTCGCTGTAACTCGCCGCGAGGGCACAACCCGGCCGGGGGAGATGCTAATGCGCAGGATGTGGTGGATCATGGTCGCGCACGTCGAGAGGCCGAGTTAGCAGCTCTGCACAGAGTCCGTCAACCTACTCCGGTTCACCCTACCGCTTCAGTAGAGCCAGGTGTGGTATTCAGTTCCTTAGGGGTGCCGTGTCTTACCCCCGCTTTGCGTAATGTGAGACTGCCCAAGGATTTCAAAGGACCTCGTAAGGTACCCAATTATACCGCCGATCTGCAACTAGAGGCATGGGTTGAAAGCTACGAGATGGCAATGGAGATGTTAGATGTGGATGAAGCGGTATGTGCTAAATACTTCACCATGATGTTGGAAGGAACAACTCGTACTTGGTTGAAGAGCTTACCAACTAACTCGGTCGGATCATGGGCCGAATTGAAGCACCGGTTTATCCAGAACTTCAAAGATACTTGTAAGCAGCCCATGTCAATTGTGGATCTAGCCGCTTGTGTCCAAGAGGATGGGGAGTCCACGACCCATTGGGTAAAGCGCATCTCAGCTATTTTGCATTCATCAGATCGTATCAATGCAGACACCACAGTGCTAACATTGGAGGGTAATTGCCGTTTTCTGCCACTCAAACAGAAGTTAGGAAGGCTCAAACGTCACTGGAATGATATGTCAACGCTAATGGCCGCTTTGGTTAAATACGCCGATTCAGATAACACCAAAGACCCTGACTCAGAGGAGGACAAATCGGGGAAAGAGAAAAAGAATGGCAACACCAAGGGTCAACAGCATAATCCGGCAGGCCATGGGAACAATGGTAAGCGCAAGGCCGACAACAGCTTGGACTTTGTGGCTAACACCAATGCTCAGGAGAATGGTCAGCGCCGTAAGGGCAAGCAGCCCCAGAGGGGCGGAGGTTCAGGCCCCAATTTGGAGCGCCTGTTAAATCAACCCTGTCCAAAGCATGGATCAAAGGAGAAGCCGGCATTGCATCTTTGGAAGGATTGCTATATCATGCGAGATTTCAAGAACTCCAATATGTTTTAGTATGATAATGGCTCGCCCGGTGGTTAAGGAGGTGGTTTCCATGGGCCGGGTTACGGAGGTGGCAGTTCCGGTTCAGGATTTCAGGGCAATCAAACCGGACACATCAATCAAGGGCACCAAGGCAACCAGGGAGGTTACAACCATCAGGGGAACCAGCAGCAGCAGTCAGGTTATCAGAGCAATCCCAAGCACTTAAATGGTGGGCAATATCATGTCTTCACCACTAGCTTGTGTAAACATGATCAGAAGCTTCACAAGAGGGTAGTGAACTCTGTTGAACCGGCGGTGCCTCAGTATTTGTGCTGGTCTAAGCAATCCATTTTATGGAGTAGAGAGGATCACCCACCCCGGGTTGACAATCCAGGTCATCTGGCATTGGTGGTGGCCCCTCAAGTCAGGGGATATAAGTTCACTAAGGTACTCATGGATGGGGGAAGTAGTATCAACATTCTATATTACGATACCTTCCGTCGTATGGGGTTGACAAATAAGAATCTTAAACCGTCAAACACCGTTTTTCATGGTGTGGTGCCTGGTAAGTCTGCATATCCAGTGGGCAAGATAGCCTTAGAGGTGGCTTTTGGAGATGATCATGATTCAAGATCAGAAACATTGACTTTTGAGGTGGTGAAAATCAAAAGTCCATATCACGCTTTGTTTGGGCGGCCAGCTTACGCTAAGTTCATGGCGAGGTCGTGTTATATATATCTGCAGCTTAAGATGCCAGGTCACAAGGGGACCATCACAGTACACGGGAGCAGGAAGATCGATTTGGAATGTGAGGAAGGTGATGCGGCTTATGCTGAGTCGGTTTGTGCCACAGAGGAGCTGAAGTTTTATAAAGACCAAGTTGATCCGGCAGATATGACTTCTTTGAAAAAGCCAACTACGGAACACGATCCGGCGTTGAAGTTTAAATCGACCACAGGTACTAAGATGGTTGATTTTGTTCCTGGTGATTCATCCAAGCAGTTTAGCATTAGCGCTAACCTGGATCCCAAATAGGAAAGCGCGCTCATCGAGTTCATCCGTGAGAACCGGGACATCTTAGCATGGAAACCTTCTGACATGTCAGGTGTACCAAGGGAACTCGCTGAGCACACACTTAACATCGATCCTAAGTTTAAACCGGTCCGGCAGTTTCTCCGCCGCTTCAATGAAGAAAGGCGCAAGGCTGTTGGTGAGGAGGTAGCTCGGTTGTTGGCCGCAGGGTTTATCGTGGAGGTTTTTCACCCAGAGTGGTTGGCTAATCCGGTGCTGGTTCTTAAGAAAAACGACACTTGGCGTATGTGTGTGGATAACACATATTTGAACAAGGCTTGTCCTGCAGACCCCTTTGCCCTCCCTCGTATTGATCAGATCATTGATGCCACGGCGGGTTGTGACCGTTTGTGTTTTCTAGACGCTTATTCTGGTTATCATCAGATCAAAATGGCAGTTAAGGACCAGGAGAAGACAACTTTCATAACTCCCTTTGGAGCCTTCTGCTATATCTCCATGCCCTTTGGGCTTAAGAGTGCCCAGGCGACTTATCAACGTTGTGTTCAGAATTGTCTTCATAAGAAAATTGGGCGTAATGTTCATGCATATGTGGATGATATTGTGATAAAGTCCAGGAAGGAGGAAACATTGATAGATGATTTGAGAGAAACCTTTTACAATCTCCGGGTTTACAAGATGATGCTCAATCCGGAAAAGTGTGTCTTTGGTGTCCCGGCAGGCAAACTCTTGGGTTTTCTGGTATCAAACAGAGGCATTGAGGCTAATCCAGAAAAAATCTCAGCAATTACATCTTTGGCTAAACCGGCGTGTATCAATGACGTTCAACGTCTGGCCGGCCGGATTGCGGCTTTGAGCCGGTTTATCAGTCGTCTTGGGAAGAAGGCTATCCCTTTATATCATATGCTAAAGAAAACAGATGATTTTGTCTGGAGCGAGGCGGCTGATAAAGCGTTTGAGGATCTGAAGAGGCAGTTAGCTGAACCGCCTGTGCTTGCAGCCCCGATCGATAAAGAGTCGTTATTGCTATATGTGGCTGCTAATGCTCGAGCTGTTAGTGTGGCTATTGTGGTGGAGCGCAAGGAATCTGGAAAGGAGTATCTGGTTCAACGGCCGGTTTATTATATTAGTGAGGTGGTCATTGAATCAAAGCAGAGGTATCCACATTGGCAGAAGCTGGTGTATGGAGTGTTTATGGCAAGCCGTAAGCTTAAAAATTATTTTCAGGGCCATCCTATCACAGTGGTCAGTTCAGCCCCTCTGGGAGATATCATTCAAAACAGAGAAGCAATTGGCCGGATTGCCAAGTGGGCTATTGAGCTTGGTCCTCACGGGCTCAAATACATACCTCGCACAGCGATTAAATCCCAAGCACTCGTGGACTTCATCAATGATTGGACGGAATTGCAGGCACCAGAGGAAAAGCCAGATAATACGTATTGGACTATTCACTTTGATGGATCCAGACAATTGGAGGGCTCGGGGACTGGAGTTATACTAACTTCCCCACGAGGTGACGAGTTTTGTTATGTCCTCCATTTAATGTTCCCTTGTACTAACAATGCAGCTGAGTATGAGGCCCTTCTCCATGGTCTTCGGATGGCTACGGAGATGAACTTAAGTCAGGTTAAGTGCTTTGGGGATTCAGATCTGGTGGCTCAACAGGTGTCTGGTTATACGTCTCTGTCGTATCTATAATTTTTTATTGTTCCATGCCAATATTCTACAACTTTCATATACTTTTGATAACTTTTTATACTATTTTTGGGACTAACATATTGATCCAGTGCCCAGTGCCAGTTCCTGTCTGTTGCATATTTTTGGTTTCGCAGAATATCCATATCAAACGCAGTCCAAACGGGATAAAAACGGACGGAGATACTTTTTGGAATATTTGGAAAATTCCGGAAAAAAAATCCACGCGAGACGGTGCCCGAGGTGGTCACGAGGCAGGGGGCGTGCATGCCCCCCTGGGCGCGCCCCCTACCCTCGTGAGCCACCTGTAAGGCGGTTGACGCTCTTCTTTTGCCGCAAGAAAGCTAATTTTTGGAGAAAAAAAATCACGGCGAAGGTTTCAGGCCAATTGTAGTTACGGATCTCCATATATACACGAAACGGTGAAACAAAGCCAGGAGAGAACTCAGAAACAGAGAGACAGATCCAATCTCGGAGGGGCTCTCGCCCCTCCCATGCCATGGAGGCTAAGGACCAGAGGGGAAACCCTTCTCCCATCTAGGGAGGAGGTCAAGGAAGAAGAAGAAGAAGAAGAAGGGGAGCCCTCTCCCCCTTGCTTCCAGTGGCGCCGGAGTGCCACCGGGGGCCATCATCATCACCGTCATCTTCACCAACAACTTCACCGCCTTCACCACCAACTCTTCCCCCCTCTATGCAGCGGTGTAACCTCTCTCTTACCCGCTGTAATCTCTACTTAAACATGGTGCTCAACGCTATATATTATTTCCCTATGATGTATGGCTATCCTATGATGTTTGAGTAGATCTGTTTTGTCGTAATGGCTATTTGATGATCAAGATTGGTTTGAGTTGCATGTTTTATTATTGGTGCTGTCCTATGGTGCTCTCCGTGTCGCGCAAGCGTGAGGGGTCCCCGCTGTAGGGTGTTGCAATATGTTTATGATTTGCTTATGGTGGGTGGCGTGAGTGAACAGAAGCACAGACCCGAGTAAGTAGGTTGTTTGCGTATGGGATAAAGATGACTTGATGCTTTAATGTTATGGTTGGATTTTACCTTAATGATCTTTAGTAGTTGCGGATGCTTGCTAGAGTTCCAATCATAAGTGCATATGATCCAAGTAGAGAAAGTATGTTAGCTTATGCCTCTCCCTCAAATAAAATTGTAATAATGATTACCGGTCTAGTTATCAATTGCCCAGGGACAAATAACTTTCTCTTGACAACAAGCTCTCTACTAAACCTAACTTAGTTGTGTCTTTGTCTAAACAGCCCCTACTTTTTATTTACTTGCTCTTTATTATCTTGCATACCTATCCAACAACACCTACAAAGTACTTCTAGTTTCATACTTGTTCTAGGTAAAGCGAACGTCAAGCGTGCGTAGAGCTGTATCGGTGGTCGATAGAACTTGAGGGATTATTTGTTCTGCCTTTAGCTCCTCGTTGGGTTCGACAATCTTACTTATCGAAAACTATTGCGATCCCCTGTACTTGTGGGTTATCAAGACCTTTTTCTGGCGCCATTGCCGGGGAGCAATAGCGTGGGGTGAATATTCTCGTGTGTGCTTGTTTGCTTTATCACTAAGTAATTTTTAGTTGCTGTTCTTAGTTGTTCTCTATCTTTAGTTATGGATATGGAACACGAAATACCAAAAAAATTAGGTGTACTTGCTACTCATGGAGATGAGGAACCTCCTAAAACCCTCGATGCTCAGTATGTGAAAAATATTATGTATCACTTCGATAATCCTGAGAAAACCTCATTCAATCTGGTAATGGGAGTAACGTTGGATCAACGTGAATACTTTAGGGATTATCGCTTGACACAAAAAGGGAAACTATTATGGGATCAAATTTATATATTAAAGTGGTATGCTCGGCAAGTATGCTTGAGTTATGATATTACTTGTTGCTCTAGGATGAAGGCTCCACACCTTCCCTTTTCACGTGAATTTAATGATAATGAAACCTTGGCTTCTTATGCTAGAGGTATATATGATTACTATGATGTGGAACAAATAGAAGAATTTGTTGCTTTTAAGGGTGCTTATGAAATTAAATCTTTGTTTGAAAAGAATGAAGCTTATGATGATGATGTTTATAGGCCTGAAAATTTAGCTATCTTAAAATATTGCAATGATAATTATGAACATAATTCCTATATTAATGCGCTTATTGAGAAAGTCTCCGCTGTCCAAGAAGAGACTAATATTTTGCAGGAATCTATGGAAGAAGAAGTTGATGAAACTGTGAGCTCATTGGATGAAAAAGATGAGGAAGAGAGCGAAGAACAAAAGGAGGAAGAGCGGATTGATCACCCGTGCCCACCTTCTAATGAGAGTAATTCTTCCACTCATACATTGTTTAATTCCCCTTCGTGCTTACCGAAGGATGATTGCTATGATAACTGTTATGATCCCTTGGATTCTTTTAAAATATCCCTTTTTGATGATGCTTGTGGCCAAGATGCCAATATGAATTATGCTTATGGAGATGAACTTGCTATAGTTCCTTATGTTGAATATGAAATTGTTGCTATTGCACCCACGCATGATAGTCCTATTATCTTTTTGAATTCTCCCAACTACACTATATCGGAGAAGTTTGCCCTTATTAAGGATTATATTGATGGGATGCCTTTTACCATTACACATGATGATTTTGATGAATATAATATGCATGTGCTTGCTGCTCCTACTTGCAATTATTATGAGAGAGGAACTATATCTCCACCTCTCTATGTTTCCAATATGTTAAAATTGCAAGAAACTATTTATACTATGCATTGGCCTTTACTATGTGTGCATGAATTGTTCTTTTATGACATGCCGATGCATAGGAAGAGAGTTAGACTTCGTTGTTACATGATATATGTTACTTTGTGCTCACTACTAAATGCTAAATCATTGTTAATTAAAATTGGTTTGATATACCTTGGGATCCGGGTGGATTCATTACTTGAGCACCATATGCCTAGCTTAATGGCTTTAAATAAAGCGCTGCCAGGGAGAAAACCCGAAAGTTTTAGAGAGTCATTTATTTCTGTTGAGTTCTTTCATATAGTTTAAAAACAACAAAAATAAAAAGGGGAACCCAAAACTTTTTCTAAAAGGAAAGTGAAAGTGAGAAAGACAAGCATTGTTGAAGTGGGAGAGCTACTTGAACTTTGTTCATGCTCACGGAAACTTTGTGAATCTTGATTATAGAAACTTTTCAAAAAAAATAATTATCTCCTTGTACAATTCCATTGTATTATAAAAATAATGTGCCCAGGTTTGCCTTTTGGATGTTTACATTTGCTTGATGGTTTGTACGGTGTAGGACAGAAACTTTGGCTGTAGTGCGCGATTTTACATTTTTAGCTGGAACGTCAAATAGTTCTGATTCTTTTTTCACTGTCTTCCTATATTTTTTTTTATTTTTCCTAATTTTGGTAGAATTTTTCAAGTATCAGAAGTATGGTGAATGTTCAGATTATTACAGACTGTTCCGTTTTAGACAGATTCTGTTTTTGATGCATAGTTTGCTTGTTTTGATGAAACTATCAATTTATATTAGTGGATTAAGCCACGAAAGAGTTATATTACAGTAGACACAATGCAAAAACAAAATATGAATTGGTTTGCAACAGTACTTAGAGTAGTGATTTGCTTTATTATACTAACGGATCTTACCGAGTTTTCTGTTGAAGTTTTCTGTGGATGAAGTGTTTGATGATTGAGAAGGTTTCGATGTGAGAAGAAGGAAGAGAGGTAAGAGCTCAAGCTTGGGGATGCCCGAGGCACCCCAAGTAAATATTCAAGGAGACTCAAGCGTCTAAGCTTGGGGATGCTAGAAAGGCATCCCCTCTTTCTTCAACAAGTATCGTTATGTTTTCGGATTCGTTTCGTTCATGCGATATGTGCAATCTTGGAGCGTCTTTTGCATTTAGTTTTAATTTTTATTTTATGCACCATGCTGGTATGAGGTAGTCCTTGGTTGATTTATAGAATGTTCATTGCACTTCACTTATATCTTTTGAGTATGGCTTTATAGAATGCTTCATGTGCTTCACTTATTTCATTTGAAGCTTGGATTGCCTGTTTCTCTTTACATAGACAACCGCCATTTGTAGAATGCTCTTTTGCTTCACTTATATTTGTTAGAGCATGGGCATATCTTTTGTAGAAAGAATTAAACTCTCTTGCTTCACTTATATCTATTTAGAGAGATGACAGAAACTGGTCATTCACATGGTTAGTCATAAAATCCTACATAAAACTTGTAGATCACTGAATATGATATGTTTGATTCCTTGCAATAGTTTTGCGATATAAAGATGGTAATATTAGGGTCATGCTAGTGGGTGGTTGTGAATTGTAGAAATACTTGTGTTGAGGTTTGTGATTCCCGTAGCATGCACGTATGGTGAACCGTTATGTAACGAAGTTGGAGCATGAGGTATTTATTGATTGTCTGCCTTATGAGTGGCGGTCGGGGACGAGCAATGGTCTTTTCCTACCAATCTATCCCCCTAGGAGCATGCACGTAGTACTTTGTTTCGATGACTAATAGATTTTTGCAATAAGTATGTGAGTTCTTTATGACTAATGTTGAGTCCATGGATTATACGCACCCTCACCCTTCCATCATTGCTAGCCTCTCTAGTACCGCGCAAATTTTGCCGGTACCATAAACCCACCATATACCTTCCTCAAAACAGACACCATACCTACCTATCATGGCATTTCCATAGCCATTCCGAGATATATTGCCATGCAACTTTCCTCATCATCATATACATGACTTGAGCATTCATTGTCATATTGCTTTGCATGATCGTAAGACAGCTAGCATGATGTTTTCATGGCATGTCCGGTTTTTGATGTCATTTCTACGCTAGATCATTGCACATCCCGGTACACCGCCGGAGGCATTCATATAGAGTCATATCTTTGTTCTAGATATCGAGTTGTAATATTGAGTTGTAAGTAAATAAAAGTGTGATGATCATCATTATTAGAACATTGTCCCATGTGAGGTTATCAAAATAAAAGTGGCCAAAGAACCCCCCCCCAAAAGAGAGAGAGGCCAAAGAAGCCTACAAAAAAACGAGAGAGAAAGAGAGAAGGGGCAATGTTACTATCCTTTTACCACACTTGTGCTTCAAAGTAGCACCATGTTCTTCATATAGAGAGTCTCTTGAGTTATCACTTTCATATACTAGCGGGAATTTTCATTATAGAACTTGGCTTGTATATTCCAACGATGGGATTCCTCAAATGGCCTAGGTCTTCATGAGCAAGCAAGTTGGATGCACACCCACTTAGTTTTACTTAGAGCTTTCATATACTTATAGCTCTAGTGCATTCGTTGCATGGCAATCCCTACTCACTCACATTGATATCTATTGATGGGTATCTCCATAGCCCGTTGATACGCCTAGTTGATGTGAGACTATCTTCTCCTTTTTGTCTTCTCCACAACCACCATTCTATTCCACCTATAGTGCTATGTCCATGGCTCACGCTCATGTATTGCGTGAAAGTTGAAAAGGTTTGAGAACGTCAAAAGTATGAAACAATTGCTTGGCTTGTCATCGGGGTTGTGCATGATGTGAGTATTTTGTGTGGTGAAGATGGAGCATAGCCAGACTATATGATTTTGTAGGGATAACCTTCTTTGGCCTTGTTATTTTGAAAAGACATGATTGCTTTATTAGTAGGCCTGAAGTATTATTGTTTTTATGTCAAATGATAGACTATTGCTTGTTATGTGATCAAGATTATGCTAGGTAGCATTCCACATCAAAAATTATCTTTTTTATCATTTACCTACTCAAGGACGAGCAGGAATTAAGCTTGGGGATGCTGATATGTCTCCATCGTATCTATAATTTTTGATTGTTCCATGCCAATATTCTACAACTTTCATATACTTTTGGCAACTTTTTATACTATTTTTGGGACTAACATATTGATCCAGTGCCCAGTGCCAGTTCCTGTCTGTTGCATGTTTTTGGTTTCGCAGAATATCCATATCAAACGGAGTCCAAACGGGATAAAAACGGACGGAGATACTTTTTGGAATATTTGGAAAATTCCGGAAGAAAAATCCACGCGAGACGGTGCCCGAGGTGGTCACGAGGCAGGGGGGCGCCCCCCCTACCCTCATGAGCCACCCGTAAGGCGGTTGACGCTCTTCTTTTGTCGCAAGAAAGCTAATTTTCGGAAAAAAAAATCACGGTGAAGGTTTCAGGCCAATCGGAGTTACGGATCTCCATATATACACGAAACGGTGAAACGGAACCAGGAGAGAATGCAGAAACAGAGAGAGACAGAGAGACGGGTCCAATCTCGGAGGGGCTCTCGCCCCTCCCACGCCATGGAGGCCAAGGACCAGAGGGGAAACCCTTCTCCCATCTAGGGAGGAGGTCAAGGAAGAAGAAGAAGAAGAAGAAGAAGGGGGGCCCTCTCCCCCTTGCTTCCGGTGGCGCCGGAGTGCCACCGGGGGCCATCATCATCATCGTCATCTTCACCAACAACTTCACCGCCTTCACCACCAACTCTTCCCCCCTCTATGCAGCGGTGTAACCTCTCTCTTACCCACTGTAATCTCTGCTTAAACATGGTGCTCAACGCTATATATTATTTCCCTGTGATGTATGGCTATCCTATGATGTTTGAGTAGATCCGTTTTGTCCTAATGGCTATTTGATGATCAAGATTGGTTTGAGTTGCATGTTTTATTATTGGTGTTGTCCTATGGTGCTCTCCGTGTCGCGCAAGCGTGAGGGATCCCCGTTGTAGGGTGTTGCAATATGTTTATGATTTGCTTATGGTGGGTGGCGTGAGTGAACAGAAGCACATACCTGAGTAAGTAGGTTGTTTGCATATGGGATAAAGAGGACTTGATGCTTTAATGCTATGGTTGGGTTTTACCTTAATGATCTTTAGTAGTTGCGGATGCTTGCTAGAGTTCCAATCATAAGTGCATATGATCCAAGTAGAGAAAGTATGTTAGCTTATGCGTCTCCCTCAAATAAAATTGTAATAATGATTACCGGTCTAGTTATCAATTGCCTGGGACAAATAACTTTCTCTTGGCAACAAGCTCTCTACTAAACCTAACTTAGTTGTGTCTTTATCTAAACAGCCCCTACTTTTTATTTACTTGCTCTTTATTATCTTGCATACCTATCCAACAACACCTACAAAGTTCTTCCATTTTCATACTTGTTCTAGGTAAAGCGAACGTCAAGCGTGCGTAGAGTTGTATAGGTGGTCGATAGATCTTGAGGGATTATTTGTTCTGCCTTTAGCTCCTCGTTGGGTTCGACACTCTTACTTATCGAAAACTGTTGCGATCCCCGATACTTGTGGGTTATCATCTGACACTTGGGATTCTAAGGACCCACTCATGGCTGCATATAGACGAGAGGTGGACACAGTGGCTGGTCACTTCAAGGGTTATCAGGTGGACCATATAGACCGGCGAAAGAACGAAGCGGCGTACGCTTTAAGCCGCCTTGGTTCTCTGTGTAAACCAGTCCCACCAAATGTCTTTCTTGACGTGCTGCATAATCCATCGGTCAAGGTACCAACAGAGGAGGAGTTGGCTATTCCTGATCCGGAGGCTCAATTGGTGGCAGCTTTGCATGTCATACCGGATTGGATAATCCCATTCCTAGCTTACATGAACCGGGGCGAGTTACCAGAGGATGAAACTTCGGCCCGACAGATAATCCGGCGTTCCAAATCGATGACCATACTCAACGGAGAGTTACATCGTTACAGCATCTCAGGGGCAATTCAGCGTTGTGTTTCTCCTCAAGAGGGTTGTGAGATTTTGCGAGAAATCCATGAAGGGGATTGTGGTCACCACGCCGGTTCAAAGTCTTTGGTGGCTAAAGCTTTTCGCCACGGTTTCTATTGGTTAACAGCTCATGTTGATGCTGAGGATTTAGTCAAAAGGTTTGACGATTGTCAAAAATTCGCATGGCATGCTCATATTCCGGCTCAGGAGTTGGGGATGATTCCAATAACATGGCCGTTTGCGACTTGGGGGCTTGATATGGTTGGACCCTTTAAGCGCTCCAAGGACAAAAAGACCCACTTATTAGTGGCAGTTGACAAATTCACCAAATGGGTGGTAGCAGAGCCAGTCAGTAAGTGTGATGCGGCCACGGCGGTTCAATTCATCAAAAAGGTGATATTCCGGTTTGGCTTTCCACACAGTATTATAACTAATAATGGTACTAATCTGTCAAAAGGAGAGATGGAGGAATTTTGCCAACGTGAGCACATCCGGCTTGATATAGCATCGGTGGCTCACCCCTAGTCTAATGGTCAAGCGGAGCGGGCAAATCAAGAAATTTTGAAAGGTATTAAACCCCGGCTTATGGTTCCTTTGAAACGGACACCGGGTTGTTGGGTTGAGGAGTTACCTTCTGTGTTATGGAGCATCAACACCACACCCAACAGATCTACGAGTTACACGCCTTTCTTCATGGTTTATGGAGCGGAGGCAGTTCTTCCTAGTGACATACGCCACGACTCGCCCCGTGTGGCAGCTTATATTGAAGTTGATAATGAGACAGCATGTCAGGACTCACTGGACTTGTTAGATGAGGAGCATGATCTTGCAGCAGCACGTTCGGCGATTTATCAACAAGATCTCCGACGTTATCACAGCCGCCGGGTTAAGACCAGAACCTTTCAAGAGGGTGATTTGGTGCTCCGGCTCATCCAGGATCAGACTGATATGCACAAGTTATCCCCACCTTGGGAAGGACCCTTTGTGGTCAGCAAGAATCTGCACAACGGGTCATACTACCTCATTGATGTTCGAGAGCACAAAGACTCACGTAAATCGGAGGAGGAGACCAAGCGACTGTGGAATATAGCTCTGCTTCGGCCTTACTATACTTGAGCCACATGCTCTTCATATGTACATATTTATGACAATGTATATATTATATAATAAACTGGAGCCTTGAATAAAGCGGGGTCTTTGTTCTTTTTACGTCATGTGTGTGCTTACAAGAGTTTCTTCTGACAAAGCGGAGTTTTGTTAAACCGGTCTCTGCAGCTGCACGGGCATAAAGAAAATCACTAGGGGGCTTGGTCATATCTGAACCATAGCTACACCTCTTGATCGGTTTGAAACTACAAAGGGATATCACTAGGGGGCTTGGTTGTTGTCACACCATAGCTACACCTCATGATCGGTTTAAACACCATAAAGGGATATCACTAGGGGGCTTGGTTATTATCACACCATAGCTACATCTCTTGATAGGCGTTAAGCCAAAAAAGGAAATTGTGTGGAGCCAAAGAGAGTCTGTTGTATTAAGCACAGCTCAAACATAGGTATCCACCGAGCACAGCTCACATATTACCTGGGGGCTCTTTGCTTCTCAAAGAACAATGAGTTTGGAACCCTTGTAATAGGCTATCAAGCCAGGCTTGGAAGCCAGGTGTATTCACCTAAAACCCCGGGCTATCCTGCCTCTTTAAGTAAGCCACTCCGTCCAGGTAAACCTGGTATGACCCATCGAGCGTTTGACAAGTCAATCCCATGGACCCTGAACTTGTCAAAGTTAAAATGGTGATTGGTTAAAGATTAAGGTCCATCTTAAAAGGCTTTGCAAAATGGTTTAACTCGGCGGCCTGGCAGCCCATGAAAAGCCTTGATTTAGGGCCTGGCAGCCCATGAAAAGCCTTGCATATTTCTTTTGTATTTGTTGTTTTAACATCTTTTGGTAAGGGATTTATGAATATTTTCTGATAAACCGTATTTATTACAAACCCAGCTTGCCTTTCAATGCTTAGTTGTCAGTATGTGATCAGATTCTAAAACCGGTAGCAAGCTGCTCCGGTCTGGTTTTGACTAAACAAGTCTCCAATGTTATAAGGAAAACCCGGTGTTTATTATATCCCGGTACGGTTTATTATCATAATCCGACAAATTAAGGATGGAGTTATCAATACTCCGGATTGGTGTTTACACATTTACCATACAAGCAATTGATCAGCCAACGAGGTATGTTGCAGATATTATTTTATATACAAACTTTGATTATCCATCTAAGTATTGTATATTTTTGGGCATCATGACCCGTCCAGTGATAAACCACTAGGACACTTTCAAGTTCTTGTATCCAGGAACACAAATCATCATGGGCTATGCATAAATAGATCCCAAAAGGTGGAGCAAGTGTTCACAATATCAAAGCACCACAAAAACATGCTCGATGGCATGACAGATAAAGGAGTTTTTGCTATCCTATTACAAGAAGCTTCAAAATGGCTCCAATTGAATAATTGTTTTTAAACATGGACACACAATAGCTGGTAAACCGGCTACCCGTTTAAGATGCTTCGTCTGGATGGTTTGACGGTTGAGGGTCATTTGGTGCAATCACTTCTTCTTCATCCCTCCCTAGACGCTGGAAATCAACCATTGACCAATCGATTCCGGTTAAAGCTCGAAACACGGTTTCTTCATGGATAAGGCTGGAGGGGTTAATATCAGGAGCGTAAGTATGCTTACGGATTGGAGGCACAAGTTCTTCGACTTCATGGATTTCGGCAGGCTGTCTCTTCCCTTCAAGGTCGTAAGCCGGCTGGAAATGAGATAAGTCTGTATCTTCTGCCAGTTTGCTGGCTATTGGCCGCATCTCTTTTGTCAGCCTTCAGAGATCATCATTGTCGAAGTTTGAACCGTCCTCCTTCACACCTGGATATACTTTAATGATGTCATCCACTTCAAGATCTGGAATCCATGCTTTGGCCCGGATTAGTGCCGTCAGCGCTCCTGCTCTTGCGGTTGCCTTCTTCAGTTCGGTAATCCAGGCTGGTAACATGGCCAGCTTCTCAAGAGTTTCTTTTATCAGTGATGGCGCCGGTTTGTTATAAGCCGCACTGCAAATAGCACGCTGGGATCCAGAGTACAGCTGTTCAATCAAGGTATAAGCCGCTTTAAGCTTCATCTGCATATCCGTGCCCAGATGAGAAATGCGAGTGCCTGTCACGGTTTAAAATCAGCAAACCGGTAAATGATAAGATCTCATGAATTGGACAAACTGCATAAGGAGATACTTACCAAAAATGGCGGACGTCATGGCGTTGATTTGCCTCTTCAAACCAGTTAGTTCATCTACAACTGGCTTCAGGGCTGCTTCGGCATCCTCAGCTCTTTTGGTTAAACCGGCCTTCTCGGTTTCCCAGTCAGCACGTTCTTTGTTAAAAGACTCCTTTAGCTTTTCCATAGTTGTCAGGGCTTTGGTTAGCTCCTCCTTGGCTTTCATAGCCTCTGCTTGTTGGGACTTCACGTTCTCTTGCAAATCAGCGATTCGGGCATCTCTATTGCTTAGCTCGGCCTGTAACAGTGAAGATATGTCAACAACAGGATATGTATTTTCTAAGTACAAAGCGTATAACAAGTTATGCACTTCGTACTTGGGGGCTAATGCCTATTTGCTCTGATTCACTACAACTTTTATAAGTCTCCAGAACAATGCAAGCATTATCCTTGACACTAGGGGGCTAATGGACATCTGTTCAAAACGGACGCATGGATTAAAGCCCGGATTACCTCGCAAAGCTAAACCGGCCTTTGGGGGCTACACTGAGGAAAGCTATATAATTACATTGGTAAAGTATCGGTTTTAGTTTTCACTAAGGATCTGACATTTTGAGGGTCATCAGGAGAGGATTAATGTATTACAAAGACCCGGTTTAAGATTAACATCATAAAACGGCCCTTGGGGCTACTTGGGCTAGTGTTTCAACTTTGGAATCAAAGAAATAAAGGGAGATGAAAATACCTTACAGCGTTCCTTCATCAGGTTCACCAAACCGGCTTCATAGTCACGGTTTGAGTGCAGACGGTTTAAGAAACCGGAGTGAAGTTCTTCAGCACTGAGATGAGCATAGCTTGATAAGTCAGTGCTCCATTTACCCTTTTCCCTAGTAGCACGCTCTTCTTTGGCGCTATGTTGGGCCAAGATTACAGGGTGGCCAGGAGAGCTGTGGCCCATGCCAATAATGATAACATCATCTCCTTGGCCTTCGGTAGTTTTTGCGGGTGATGATGGAGTATCAGTATCTCTCACCGGACTAGCCTGGTTGGGAGCTGCCGGTTCAGTGTCAGGCACAGCAGGATCAGCTTCTGGTTGTTCATCAATATTCTGGTCTGGAAGGGGCGGTTCATCAAAGGTAGCTTCAGGATGAGGACCCTCCAGTTCACGAGTTTGGTCCGGTTCACCTATTTGCTCTTCTCCAAAAACTGCCTGGTCTTCTGACGGATTGTTGATCCGAGCTTTCTTGCTGGGTCTAGCTTTGGCTCTGCAAACAAAATCAAAAGAAGGTTTAGCATCTTATTCAAGATTTGCAACACATTTGAAGAAAGGGTTTGAATACTTACCCAGCTACAGTTTTAAGAGGAGGGAGTTGGGTTGCTGTTGATTCGCAGAGGATGAGGGAGGTGTCACCTGATAATTTGAATCAGACGGATTAAGAGGTTGTCTGAAATAACCTGCCTTGGGATAAGAATTGTCAGAAGTGGGAGAGACCTCAGATCGGCGCTTCCGAACCGGAGTATCAGGTAGACCGGCCGAAGTGACCTGTTAGCCATTGTGTCGGGTTGTCCGGCAAGCTTCATGCTGCTGTGTCTTCAAAATAAATGTTGGATCAAAGTAAGAAAGAGGATGAGAAAAGCTTACTTTCTGGACTGCTTGACGGGTTTTTTGTGTGTTGGCATAGAGTCTGAACCGGAGGAAAGGGTAATTACCTCTACATCATTAGCCTGGCTTCCCTCTACGTCCTCCTGACAAAGATCATTGTTAATGAGGTGCATGAAAAGGGAGCCAAGTGAGTCAAGTTCTACCTCAACTTTTGGATCATCGGCATCTTCATCAAGTTCCATGTTGATCCGGTCAGCCGTTTTCTGCTTTGAGGTACGCTTGACGGCTTTGGTTTTGGGACGGGATGGCTCTGCCGCTTTATCTGCGGATTTCCGCTTCTAGAAGGGATCATCACCCTGTTTATACACAAACAGAAGAAAGTTTACAAATTGGACAATTTAAAGATATCAAAGATAAAAAAGAAGCATAGTGCTTACAGCAGGCGGTTTATTTTGAGTGTAGAAGGGGTTCAAGCCGGTTTGGCGATAGACTGATTCCGGTTCATTTAAAATCTTCTTGACACTTTCAGTGACCTCTTCATTGGTTACCTGGATATTGATGTGGCGTTGGGGGTCTTCTAATTCACCGGTGTACTCACACATTAAACCGGGGCGGCGACTTAGTGGCAAGACACTCCAAGATATCCAGCAACGCACAAAATCAACGCCTGTTAAACCGTTGGCCATAAAGGCCCGGAGCTTGGCGAGTTGAGGGGCATATTTGACCCGTTCCACAGAACTTAAACGTTGCGGCATTGGATGAGTGTTGGAAAGCCGGTGATCACGGTAGCCTGGAAGAGGGTTCTCATCTTCAGGAGAGGTATCTACGCAGTAGAACCAAGTCTGGTTCCATTCCGTAGGGTGATTGTGTAGTTTGGCATGAGGGAATTCAACTTCCTTCCGCTTTTGAACAGAGACACCACCAAGCTCAGTGTTAGGACCGTTTACAAATTCTGTACGCCGGTTCAGATGAAAAAAGTCCCAGAACAACTCAGCAGTTCGTTCTTCTTGTAAGTACACTTCGCAGAAGACTTGGAAGTTGCATATATTGGACACAGAGTTGGGTCCGATATCTTGAGGATGGAGTTGGAATCTGGCAAGCACATCTCGGTAAAACTTTAACCCTGGCGGTTTGAAACCACGGCCTATGTGGTCGACAAAGACCACAACCTCACCCTGCCTCGGGGTTGGAGGATTTTCTGTTCCTGGAGCTCGCCATTGAATTTCAGTTTTCTTAGGCAAGGTGCCGATACTGACCATTCCGTTCAACTGTTCCTCGGTGACCCAGGAACGAGCACAGTTGCAAGCGACAAACTGTTTGGCCATTGTGAAACAAAAAGCTGGAAAAGAAATGCCGGTTTACAAATCATTCACGGTGGTACGCAAGATGCAATGGAATAAAGATATACAGATATGTGAAATTACGTAAACCGGAGATTAATACAATAATTAATGACAAGGACATATCAAGGGCATACATGTGTTGTTAAACCGGACTATTACAATCAACGTAAAGAAGGTTTGCCGGTTTACTAGGGGACTAATGGTATGAGATAGATTGTTTTTGCAAGGGTAAACCGCCTAGATGGTAAAGAGGATACAGATCTAAGGCGAAGAGGGTTAAATAAGGTAAAAACAGGTTTCACAAGATCACATGGGCATTTTGGATCTACCACAAGTCAGGAAAAGAAAAAGATTTAGACCTAAAAAGTTGGTCCTGGAGCGGTTCATGACAGTACAGATCAAGGTTTTTTATGCGTATAAAGTCTTGATTTAAAACAACCAAGAAGGGGAGCACTTGAACTATCGCACGGAGCGTATCAAGCCTAAGGTCTACTGTCTAAGGACTGGCGAAGAACGAGAAAGGAATGCCATGAACTTGTCGAAACCCTAATGGATCTAGAGAGGAAGGAGGGAAGGACTTATTGCGGCCGCGGAAGCAGCGGAGGTGTGTTGCGGTGCTCTGGTACGAAGAAGTTGATGCAGCGGCCGACGGTGAGGCAGAGGCGACGCTTGACAATGGCGGCGGCGCTCGAGTGCGGAGACGTCGCGAGGAAGAAGAAGGGATGAAGAGGCAACGGAAAGAAAAGAATGGGGTCCTCCGCCTCTATTTATAAGGGTAAAGAGATAAGTGACGGGCGCGAGAATCGAGGAGCCCAAAAATGGATAGATAACGAGATTGTTGCCTCGATTGTTGGATGCTCATTAATAAAGGGTATCTTCGGCTTTAATGAACAGGATGATGTCACGACGGTTTACTACAAATCTGGAGGATGACGTCACGAAGGTTTACAAGATCTATGCAAAGATGAAAAGGGAGGAATTTTCTAAGTGTTGAAGATTGACATGAACAAGTTCAAACCAATCTGGGGCCTAATGTTGGGGATATTACTACTGGACGTAAACCGGCCAGGAGTAGCTGGATTAGCTTTATGAAGATTAGAAGCCCATGAAGACATAAGAATGATGGCGCTTTATGAAGGCACAAGGCCCAGAGGCGAGTTAAGGCCTGTAGATGTAAACCGACCTAATTATGTAACTTGCATTGTAAGATAGGAAGTGTAGAGACCAAACCGGACACATTTATGATCCGGCTTCGGGACTCTGTAAACCGGCGGGTGTCAACCTATGTATATAAAGGGACGACCCGACAGCGGTTTAGGGACAACAGATAACAACTCGAGAGCCAGTAAAAGCGGATTCGCTCCCTGGTCATCGACACCCTAGCAATACCAATCACAACTAGACGTAGGCTTTTACCTTCATCGAAGGGGCCGAACTAGTATAAACTCCCCGTGTCCCCTTGTCCGGTTTAACCCCTTTAAGCTAACCCATTGCGATGGCTCCACGACTAAGTCCTTTCACGAGGACATCTGCCGTGACAAACCCACGATAGGAACCAACAATTAAAATTAAAATTAAAGATCATGAATGCTATGCTTTATGTGATTTTGGTGCTAGTGTTTCCACGATTCCAAAGACTTTGTGTGATTTGTTAGGTTTCCGTGATTTTGATGATTGCTCTCTAAACTTGCACCTTGCGGATTCCACTATTAAGAAACCTATGGGAAGAATTAATGATGGTCTTATTGTTGCAAATAGGAATTATGTGCCCGTAG
Organism: Triticum urartu; assembly: GCF_003073215.2. Lineage (NCBI taxonomy): Eukaryota > Viridiplantae > Streptophyta > Magnoliopsida > Poales > Poaceae > Triticum > Triticum urartu. Next base: position 124,357,180 of record NC_053023.1, on the reverse strand, counting down.
ATTTTATTGTTCTTGACATAGATTGCAATTCTTCATGTCCTATTATTCTTGGTAGACCTTTCCTTAGAATGATTGGTGCAATTATTGATATGAAGGAAGGAAATATTAGATTCCAATTTCCATTAAGGAAAGGCATGGAACACTTTCCTAGAAAGAAAATTAAATTACCTTATGAATCTATTATGAGAGCCCTTATGGATTGCCTACTAAAGATGGCAATACCTAGATCTATTCTTGCTTGTTATGCCTAGCTAGGGGCGTTAAACGATAGCGCTTGTTGGGAGGCAACCCAATTTTATTTTTATTCCTTGCTTTTTGCTCCTGTTAGTAATAAATAATTTATCTAGCCTCAGATTTGGTTGTGTTTTTTGTGTTTAATTAGTGTTTGTGCCAAGTAGAACCGTTGGGAAGACTTGGGGGGGGGGGGAGTCTTTGCGATCAAGCTGTAAAAAAACAGAAACTTTAGCGCTCACGAGAACTTCTGTCATTTTTATTTGGAAAGTGATATTTATTTAATTCTTTTTGAAGATTATTAATAGATAAATTCCTCACGTCCAGAAATTTATTTTAGAATTTTTGGGGTTCCAGATCTTGCGCTAGCTACAGATTACTACAGACTGTTCTGTTTTTGACAGATTCTGTTTTTCGTGTGTTGTTTGCTTATTTTGATGAATATATGGCTAGTAAAATAGTTTATAAACCATAGAGAAGTTGGTATACAGTAGGTATAACACCAATATAAATAAATAATGAGTTCATTACAGTACCTTTAAGTGGTATTTTATTTTCTTTCGCTAACGGAGCTCACGAGATTTTCTACTTTAAGTTTTGTGTTGTGAAGTTTTCAAGTCTTGGGTAAAGATTTGATGGATTATGGAACAAGGAGTGGCAAGAGCCTAAGCTTGGGGATGCCCATGGCACCCCCAAGATAATCTAAGGACACCTAAAAGCCAAAGCTTGGGGATGCCCCGGAAGGCATCCCCTCTTTCGTCTACTTCTATCGGTAACTTTACTTGGAGCTATATTTTTATTCGCCACATGATATGTGTTTTACTTGGAGCGTCTTGTATGATTTGAGCCTTTGCTTGTTAGTTTACCACAATCATCCTTGCTGTACACACCTTTTTAGAGAGCCATACATGATTTGGAATTTGTTAGAATACTCTATGTGCTTCGCTTATATCTTTTGAGTTATATAGTTTTGCTCTAGTACTTCACTTATATCTTTTAGAGCACGGTGGTGGATTTGTTTTACAGAAACTATTGATCTATCATGCTTTACTTAGATTATTTTGAGAGTCTTAATAGCATGGTAATTTGCTTAAAATCCTAATATGCTAGGTGTTCAAGATTAGTAAAATTTTCTTAAGAGTGTTTTGAATACTAAGAGAAGTTTGATGCTTGATGATTGTTTTGAGATACGGAGGTAATAATATCAAAGTCGTGCTAGTTGAGTAGTTGTGAAATTGAGAAATGCTTGTGTTAAAGTTTGCAAGTCCCGTAGCATGCACGTATGGTAAACGTTATGCAACAAATTTGAAACATGAGGTGTTATTTGATTGTCTTCCTTATGAGTGGCGATCGGGGACGAGCGATGGTCTTTTCCTACCAATCTATCCCCCTAGGAGCATGCGCGTAGTACCGAGGTTTTTGAGGACTTGTAGATTTTTGCAATAAATATGTGAGTTCTTTATGACTAATGTTGAGTCCATGGATTGTACGCACTCTCACCCTTCCATCCTTGCTAGCCTCTTCGGTACCGTGCATTGCCCTTTCTCACATTGAGAGTTGGCGCAAACTTCGCCGGTGCATCCAAATCCCATGATATGATACGCTCTTTCACACATAAACCTCCTTATATCTTCCTCAAAAAAGCCACCATACCTACCTATTATGGCATTTCCATAGCCATTCCGAGATATATTGCCATGCAACTTTCCATCATTCCGTTCATCATGACACATTCATTATTGTCATATTGCTCAGCATGATCATGTAGTTGACATAGTATTTGTGGCAAAGCCACCGTTCATAATTCTTTCATACATGTCACTCTTAGTCCATTGCATATCCCGGTACACCGCTAGAGGCATTCATATAGAGTCATCTTTTGTTCTAGTATCGAGTTGTAATCATTGAGTTGTAAGTAAATAGAAGTGTGATGATCGTCATTTTCTAGAGCATTGTCCCAAGTGAGGAATAAAAAAAGAAAGGCCATAAAAAAAGAGAAGGCCCAAAAAAAGAGAAAAAAAGAAAAAATGAGATAAAAAGAGAGAAGGGACAATATTACTATCCTTTGCCACACTTGTGCTTCAAAGTAGCACCTTAATCTTCATGTTAGAGAGTCTCTTGTTTTGTCACTTTCATATACCAGTGGGAATTTTTCATTATAGAACTGGGCTTGCATATTCCAACAATGGGCCTCTTCAAGTGCCCTAGGTCTTCGTGAGCAAGCAAGTTGGATGCACACCCACTAGTTTCTTTTGTTGAGCTTTCATACATTTATAGCTCTAGTGCATCCGTTGCATGGCAATCCCTACTCCTTGCATTAACATCAATCGGTGGGCATCTCCTGTAACGCCCTCGATGCGGCTATATCTCCCACGTGTCGAAGCACGACTTAGAGGCATATCCGCATTGAAAGCAATGTCGCAAGTGAGGTAATCTTCACACAACCCATTTAATACATAAGGGAAAGAGATACATAGTTGGCTTACAATCGCCACTTCACACAATACATGAATAAAGCATTACATCATCCAGATAGCATCAAGGTCCGACTACGGAACCAAAATAAAAGAAGACTACCCTAAATGCGACACAGATCCCCGATCGTCCCAACTGGGCTCCACTACTGATCAACTAGAAACGGAGCCACATAACGAACACGAACTTCATCGAGCTCCTCCTTGAGCTCGGTTGCGTCACCTGCACGGTTTCATCGGCACCTGCAAACTGGTTTTGGAAGTAATCTGTGAGTCATGGGGACTCAGCAATCTCACACCCTCGCGATCAAGACTATTTAAGCTTATAGGAAGGGTAAAAGGTATGAGGTGGAGCTGCAACAAGCGACTAGCATATTTGGTGGCTAACATACGCAAAAGAGCGCGAGAAGAGAAGGAAAAAGCACGGTCGAGAAACTATGATCAAGAAGTGATCCTAGAACAACCTACGTCAAACATTACTCCAACACCGTGTTCACTTCCCGGACTCCGCCGAGAAGAGACCATCACGGTCAAACGGCCATCCTGCAGGGGTGTCCCAACTTAGCCCATCACAAATTCCCATCTGCCCATAACCGTGGGCACGGCTTTCGAAAGTTCAAATCCCTGCAGGGGTGTCCCAACTTAGCCCATCACAAGCTCTCACGGTCAACGAAGGATATTCCTTCTCCCAAGACAATCCGATCAGACTCGTCATCTCGGTTACAAGACATCCTCGACAATGGTAAAACAAGTCCAGCAAGACCACCCGCTGTGCTGACAAATCCCGATAGGAGCTGCACATATCTCGTACTCAGGGCACACCGGATAAGCTAAGCGTACGGGAGCCAACGTAACCCAGGCTGCCAAGGGACGGCCCCGCACGGTGCTCTGGGTTGGACCAACACTTAGACAAGCACTGGACCGGGTGTTTAAAATAAAGATGACCCTTGGGCTGACCTAACCCAAGGGAAAACGAGGCTAGGTGGCGAATGGTAAAACCAAGGGAAAACATATCGGGCCGAATCTGGATCTGGGTGAGGGTTGCTCACTTTGGGCCAAGGCCCAGTTCGGGTGAGAGGGCAGGAGTGTGGGTGTGGAGAGGGGTGTGTGGATAGAGAGAATGACGAGTGGGGTCCCACTGTCATAGAGACCAAAATGGTAAAAAAAAAAGGGCACTTCATAAGTGGCCCGACGGGGATTCAAACCTGGGTCTGCAAGGTAAGTGGGAGAGGTTTCAACCACTGGGCTAGGATCAGGGGATTTGGATAAAGGTGCGGCCGAGCTGCTCTTAAACAGTTAGGGGCCCTGGCTTGGCTTCTTCTACGGAAACAGAGGAGATGGCATCGTCGCCGGCGAGCAACGACGGCACGGCATGACTCCGTATGCGGCGGCGGGCGAGCGGGAAGGAGAAGCAGTGCTGATCCAAGGGCGCTGGAAGGCTAGGAGCGGCAGGGCGCTCAAGTCCGAGCTCGACTCGGCTCGGGCATGCGGACGTGCGCAGAGGCAGGGAAGGGAAAAGCGGCGAGGCGGCAGGTCCTGCTACTGCAGAGAGAGTGGCGTGAGGAGAGAGGCCATGGCAGGGACAATTGAAGGGAGGGGAAGGTGAGGAGGAGTAGGAAGGAGAACCAAGGAGGAAGATGGCCGCGATGGGACGTCCTGCTCGTGGTGCTCGACGCAAGGAGGTTCGGCGACTCACGCGATGCAGGAGAAAACTAGGCGCGCAGCTGGGTCGTCGGCGCAGGGACGGCAACGGCACCGGATCCGGGCGGCGGGACTTGGGGCTCCATGTCCACGGCGAGGAGTTCCATGGGTGGCAATGTTGTTCGGTTCCTGCAGGGGAGGCGAGGTGATGGTGACTCCGGTAGCGCAGCTGCTACGGGTTGGAGCTAGGACCTCCATGGCGGCGCTGCGAAGACAACAGAGAGAGAGAGAGCAGCGTGAGAGAGAGAGAGAGAAAGAGAGAGCAGGTGGGGAATGAAGGGAGCAGGGCACAGCGGGGAACTCATCTCCGGCGAGGTCCGATCTCCGGCGGGGATGAGGAGGCGTCGGGGTCCTCTCCCGCTTGGGATCGAGCGAGGAGGAGGATTGTTACCGCTGGGTGCTCCGCTGGTTGGTGGATCAAGGGGATCCACAGGAGAGCACTGGTTGGGGGGATTCGATGGATCGGATCTGGGGGGATCCCGAGAGAGTGGCGGCGGCGCTAGGGTAGGATCCCTATAAATTAGTGGTTTGACTAGATATATATACTAGGGATAAGGGTAGGGCTATCTCGTCCCTACGATTATAATCGGACGGTCGAGAAAACTATATGTTAGGAAGTTCAATTAACAAAACGGAGATGTTTTGTAGATGTTTGGGGATGATCCAGACCCAACGGTGACGTCTGCCCAGGTCGGGTCCGGGACAGCTTCCGGACGCGCGCGCGAGGAGGGTCGCGGGCTGACGAGAGAGGTTAGGTAGGGCCTGGCGGTGAATGGTAGTGGGCCGTGCAGAAAGCCTTGGGCTGGGAGGAGAGAAGAGAGAGACCCGGCAACTGTTTTCGGAGACCGAAAACGTCCGATGTTTGACCGGTTATACTGCCGCTATAGTTAATCGTTGGGTCATCAAACGAACTCTGAATGCGATGAAACTTGGCAGGCGGCCTATCTACACTATATCAACACCGCATGCCAACTTTCAACCCATTCCAAGAACATTTTCCGGCCACTTATAAAATACTATTTCGGACATGCCGCGGGCGCGTGCAAGTGTGTCTGGACTCAGAACGGACAACAGACGGAACTGGGAGGTCGGGACGGATGTAAGTTTTGAAAACATGATGATGCAATGCACATGATGACATGACAAGATGCAACACGCAAGCGAATGACATGGCAACAACAGCGAATCACTAGAAGACACCTGGCGCGACGGTCTCGGGGCCTCACAACACTCCACCACTACGAGAGGATCTCGTCCTGAGATGTAGAATGGCACCGGAGGGGAAAACGGAAGGAAAAGAGAAGAGGTAAAACTAAGTTGCTTCTTTGACAAACGAGTGAAACCAAAGAACCCTGAAAAGGTTAAGCCATTTCGAGAAAAGAATACAACGGAGATGAACGAAGTTGAAAACACTCCGTTAGAAAAGAGAAACAAGGAAGAACAAATTCGGGCAGCACTCCGGTTGAAAAGTGATAAAAGACTTGATAAGATGAAAAGAACTTGAGTAGAGGGCACAACACTCCGGTAAAATGGATAAGCATGAAAAGAACACGATCCTCACCATGCGAGATGATGAGTGAGGAGAGCAATATCACAATGCCTCCGGATGAAGGAATAGAAGATAGAAAATTGAAATAAAAGAATGGAGAGGAAAATGCCAACTTGAGGTGAAATTTCGCCACTCACGGGAAAAAGAATTGGATTGATATGACAAGGAGACGAGAAACTATTTCACCGGGAGGATAGATGAAGAACTGGGTCCTTTATAAGCACCATAAATAGCAACAATCCTTAAGGAAAAGCTTTAGGTGAAATATAACCCAAGACAATTCCAATGACGAGATTGATGGATTTAAAATATCTCATTCCTGATAACTTGTGAAACATGAAACATGAACTCAAGTTATCAAGAATGACATAATACCACCTCCAATGATTAGGAAGAAAGAATTGCACTCCAGATTGCAAGAAGAAGAATACTTGAGCTCCTCTGAAAAGAAATCTCAATGAACACTTCGAGAATGAATTAAATCCTTGATGAACCAACATGTAGAGCCTCCATGAAGTACTCTGGCAATAAAAGGATGTTCCTAAGGATGGAGAAGTTGAAAACACAAGGTGAAGCCTTACAATGATTTAGATGGATCTCCATGATAATATAATTGAGAGAGCTTGGAACTCCGGGAAAGAAAGATGAGCAAAAGAAACCAAGAATTTTTCGATGAACCTCTGGAATAAAGAATTGAATTTACTCGATGAAACAAGAATAAGAATTACATTATGATCATCCTTCACCAATTAAATTGATGACAAACAACGGATTTGGCATACTACTTATTCTCGTTGAAAAGATTAAGAGAGATATAAATCAAACTTGAGAAGGTCTTCAACGAACCACCGGTAGGATGAAACAACAAATGAATTAATATGATAACCATGGAAGAGAATCTTGAGCAAACCACCATAAGAATTGAAAATGAAAATAGCAAAGTCACAATTCACCGGGAAGAATTTGGGAAACGAATGAAGATACTTGAGGGGATTTGGATACAAGTGAACGAAGAGAGCCCGAGATGATTAGGGGATACTTGAATGAAGCATTGGTAAGATTTGGAGAACGAGAGCTGAAAGCTGAGAATGAATAAATCTGAAATGATGGCCTTCGGAGGCACAAACTGAAAAGACTCCTGAATTGCTCCGGATGGGTGAAAGAATTCTCACAATTGAATACAATTATGGGAGGATGACAACAAGTTAGAATCACGAATATTTAAGAGAATGGAGCAAGATTTAAGAGAAAACTCCTCTTCGGTCTTCAAAATCCGAGAATGACGACGAGAAACACCACCATGAATTGTTGAGATACTCCGGGAGAATGAAAAGCGAAGAGGTTGAGCCAACGATGAAAAGAATTTGAAAAATCTTGGAGGAATACATATGACTGATGATGAATCATTCTTACGTCGAACTTCGAAAAGAATTTGGGGGTAACTCCGGGAAAAATTAGAAGAATCGGGTAAGATCCTGGGAAAAGACCTGTGGGTTATGGTCCACTGACAAGAAACATCGTTGAAAAGATTTAAAGAGAGAGATTGCACCGGTTGAATTAAAAGACTTGAATGAGAGAACATCCTCGAAAGATCTTGAACGAATGCAGAGTGGAAACACAAATCTTCAAGATATCTTGAGCACTCCGGAACAATTGAATAGGGAGAAGTGGATGATTAAGAGGTGCACCGGCATGAGAAAGCATTGAAACGAGGAAAGGATATGATCAACACCAAAAGCATGAATTGAATCCACCGGAGAAAAAAATGAGTGAAGAGTGACGAACTTGAAACTCCGTTAGAATCTTCCTAAGAATCACCGGATAAAACATTGATTGAAAAGAAAGAAGAGACTTCACATCCCTAAAATTGATAACGAATTAAGAAATCCGAGTCCTTGAAGGGAAAAGGGTGGGAGGGTGGGAAAACAAAGGCAACTTAGGAAGGATGAAACAAACACCGTTGAGAGAGCTTAGAATAGATCTTGGGAAAAAATGATAGGATCATCTTGAAGAGCATCACACCGGTTGGAAAGGATTGACATGACAATCTCGACTAATTAGGAAGGATTAGTATTCACATCGGAGTATGAGAACACCGTTTAGGAAAGGTATGGAATCAACACTTGACTTCGAAGCAACTCAAATACCACAACTCAAAACAAAACAAAGGATTGGCTTGCAAAATAAGCCGGAACAAACATATGATAGAGATTTCGTCCGAAGTTTTCATGGTGGGGCCTACACGGGCTCGATCGTACAGCACCATCATGTACAAGGTAGTGCACATGACATACGAAGCGTCCCCGAGTCAGCATAGCCAAGGACTCTTTAAGACACAACGAGACCACTGTAAAACCAACCGTGGATAGGCGGACCACTAAACATCGAACCCCAATTTCATATCATAAATCTGTCGGAAAGATATCCTAAGAGATACTTGACTTCCCACTTATAAACTCCCAAAACTTTCCGGTTATGCAATCAGGTGTTGGGGATACAGGGGAAGCATAATATCTCACCCAAAACTAGCAAATCCTACATCCAGCTGTATCCATCCTTCAACACATAACCAAGAAACCTTCGGAAATCGTTTACCTCAACCTTCGAAAAGCATCCGTTATACGAGTTATGGCAATACTCCCGAACTCCCACCCTACTACTGGGTGGCGTCAAGGTTATCTCACCAACAACTGCATAAAAGAGATTTTCGATGTCGGTGAAACTCAGGTATTCCAGAACTGCAACGATAAAATCGTGACGACAACACCTCAGAGCTCAACTCCCCGGGACACTGTCACAACCCCTAAATGTCAGGAGGCACCAAGAACAATGTTCTCGTCACAAAACCATCAGAACGATTCCAAGATACCCGCGTGATCCTAATTTTTTTTTGTGAAATTTGAGAAGAGAAGAGTCAAAACTCTACGTCAGGAGGCCTCACCAGAGCGATGAAGGGACTAAGGAGTAAAAAGAATTCCTAACTCTCCGATATATATAATCCTAAATGACTCAAAACATTTTTCTAGACTCAACAACACCAGCGATTCGATCAAGCAGGGGGCTCCTAAGGTCGGGGAAGGCTCTGATACCAACTTGTAATGCCCTCGATGTAGCTATATCTACCACGTGTCGAAGCACGACTTAGAGGCATAGCCGCATTGAAAGCAATGTCGCAAGTGAGGTAATCTTCACACAACCCATGTAATACATAAGGGAAATAGATACATAGTTGGCTTACAATTGCCACTTCACACAATACATGAATAAAGCATTACATCATCCAGATACAATCAAGGTCCGACTACTGAACCAAAATAAAAGAAGACTACCCCAAATGCTACACAGATCCCCGATCGTCCCAACTGGGCTCTACTATTGATCAACTGGAAACGGAGCCACATAACAAACACGAACTTCATCGAGCTCCTCCTTGAGCTCGGTTGCGTCACCTGCACGGTTTCATCGGCACCTGCAAACTGGTTTTGGAAGTAATCTGTGAGTCACGGGGACTCAGCAATCTCACACCCTCGTGATCAAGACTATTTAAGCTTATAGGAAGGGTAAAAGGTATGAGGTGGAGCTGCAGCAAGCGACTAGCATATTTGGTGGATAACATATGCAAAAGAGAGCGAGAAGAGAAGGCAAAAGCACGGTCGAGAAACTATGATCAAGAAGTGATCCTAAAACAACCTACGTTAAACATTACTCCAACACCGTGTTCACTTCTCGGACTCCGCCGAGAAGAGACCATCACGGTTACACACGCGGTCGGTGCATTTTAATTAAGTTAAGTTTCAGGTTTTCTACAACCAGACGTTAACAAATTCCCATCTTCCCATAACCGCGGGCACGGCTTTCGAAAGTTCAAATCCCTGCAGGGGTGTCCCAACTTAGCCCATCACAAGCTCTCACGGTCAACGAAGGATATTCCTTCTCCCAAGACAATCCGATCAGACTCGGCATCCCGGTTACAAGACATCCTCGACAATGGTAAAACAAGTCTAGCAAGACCACCCGCTGTGCCGACAAATCCCGATAGGAGCTGCACATATCTCGTTCTCAGGGCACACCGGATAAGCTAAGCGTACGGGAGCCAACGTAACCCAAGCTGCCAAGGGACGGCCCCGCACGGTGCTCTGGGTTGGACCAACACTTAGACAAGCACTGGCCCGGGGGTTTAAAATAAAGATGACCCTTGGGCTGGCCTAACCCAAGGGAAAAAGAGGCTAGGTGGCGAATGGTAAAACCAAGGTTGGGCCTTGCTGGAGGAGTTTTATTCAAGGCGAACTATCAAGGGGTTCCCATTATGACCCAGCCGTGTAAGGAACGCAAAGTCCGGGAAATAACATCGACATGATGGAAACTAGGGCGGCAAGAGTGGAACAAAACACCAGGCATAAGGCCGAGCCTTCCACCCTTTACCAAGTGTATAGATGCATTAATTAAATAAGAGATATTGTGATATCCAACAAAATATCCATGTTCCAACACGGAACAAACTCCAATCTTCACCTGCAACTAACAACGCTATAAGAGGGGCTGAGCAAAGCGGTAACATAGCCAAACAATGGTTTGCTAGGACAAGGTGGGTTAGAGGCTTGGCTTAACAATATGGGAGGCATGATATAGCAAGTGGTAGGTATCGCAGCATAGGCATAGCAAAAGAGCGAGCATCTAGCAAGCAAACATAGAAGTGATTTCGAGGGTATGGTCATCTTTCCTGAGATCCTGCAAGGAAGAAGAACAAGTCCATGAAGAAGACAAGCGGACGAAGTCGAACGAATCCTCACAAACGCGACGTTATCGGAACCAACCCGAAGAAGCAACACCGGAAAGAAGCAAACAACATAGTAAACAACTATCACATAATCATGGCATGATGCACAAGCAAGTATGATGCATGTCCGGTTTAATGAAGCATGGCATGGCAAAGTGCACAAGCAACCCTACAAATTAAGTGGAGCTCAATTTGCAACTCCGTTGCATATTGACGAAACACCACGTGACTTATTTAGTTCGATCTTGTTTATGTACCCAACAATATTAAATGTTGTTAAACATGGAAAGAGGGTGAAGCAAAATAAAACTACCTATCTAGCCAAGTTTAAATGAGGCCGGAACAACAAGCAACAAGTCCGGAAAAACCTCATGTTCGTATTAATGGAATTGGTACTGTTCTGCGCTAAACACAATTTTAGGGTTGTTAAACATGCAAAGAGATGCCACCATGTTAAACTATGCATTTTTCAACCCCATTTACATATAAAGATTAGTTAAAACCGAGCTACGGTTATTTAGTTATGAATTAAAGCATTTTAACATGGCATAGGAGCAAATTTAAACAAACAACATTTTAAACATTTCAAACATGCATGAAAGTTGCATATTATTAAACTAGACAAAAATCTAAGCAACTTTCATATATAATTTATTTAGATCCGATGCGTGGTTATGAAGTTATTAAATGCATGGAGTTTAGGGATTTTTCTGCAAAACTGGTCTCCTTTGGAAAAATAGACAAAATCGCAGCAACAGGAAAAAAACATATCGGGTCGAATCTGGATCTGGGTGAGGGTTGATCACTTTGGGCCAAGGCCCAGTTCGGGTGAGAGGGCAGGAGTGTGGGTGTGGAGAGGGGTGTGTGGACAGAGAGAATGACGAGTGGGGTCCCACTGTCATAGAGACCAAAATGGTAAAAAAAAATGGGCACTTCACAAGTGGCCCGACGGGGATTCGAACCTGGGTCTGCAAGGTAAGTGGGAGAGGTTTCAACCACTGGGCTAGGATCAGGGGATTTGGATAAAGGTGCGGCCGAGCTGCTCTTAAACAGTTAGGGGCCCTGGCTTGGCTTCTTCTACGGAAACAGAGGAGATGGCATCGTCGCCGGCGAGCAACAACGGCACAGCATGACTCCGTATGCGGCAGCGGGCGTGCGGGAAGGAGAAGCAGTGCTGATCCAAGGGCGCTGGAAAGCTGGGAGCGGCAGGGCGCTCAAGTCCAAGCTCGACTCGGCACGGGCATGCAGACGTGCGCAGAGGCAGGGAAGGGAAAAGCGGCGAGGCGGCAGGTCCTGCTACTGCAGAGAGAGTGGCGTGAGGAGAGAGGCCATGGCAGGGACAAATGAAAGGAGAGGAAGGTGAGGAGGAGTAGGAAGGAGAACCAAGGAGGAAGATGGCCGCGATGGGACGTCCTGCTCGTGGTGCTCGACGCAAGGAGGTTCGGCGACTCACGCGATGCAGGAGAAAACTGGGCGCGCGGCTGGGTCGTCGGCGCAGGGACGGCAACGGCACCGGATCCGGGCGGCGGGACTTGGGGCTCCATGTCCACGGCGAGGAGTTCCATGGGCGGCGACGTTGTTCGGTTCCTGCAGGGGAGGCGAGGTGATGGTGACTCCGGCAGCGCAGCTGCTACGGGTTGGAGCTAGGACCTCCATGGCGGCGCTGCAAAGACAACAGAGAGAGAGAGAGCAGCGTGAGAGAGAAAAAAAGAGAGAGCAGGTGGGGAATGAAGGGAGCAGGGCACGGCAGGGAACTCATCTCCGACGAGGTCCGATCTCCGGCGGGGATGAGGAGGCATTGGGGTCCTCTCCCGCTTGGGATCGAGCGAGGAGGAGGATTGTTACCGCTGGGTGCTGCGCTAGTTGGTGGATCGAGGGGATCCACAGGAGAGCACTGGTTGGGGGGATTGGATGGATCGGATCTGGGGGGATCCCGAGAGAGTGGCGGCGGCGCTAGGGTAGGATCCCTAGAAATTAGTGGTTTGACTAGATATATATAGTAGGGATAAGGGTAGGGCTATCTCGTCCCTATGATTATAATCAGGCGGCCGAGAAAACTATATGTTAGGAATTTCAATTAACAAAACGGAGATATTTTGTAGATGTTTGGGGATGATCCAGACCCAATGGTGACGTCTGCCCGGGTCGGGTCCGGGACAGCTTTCGGACGCGCGCGTGAGGAGGGTCGCGGGCTTACGAGAGAGGTTAGGTAGGGCCTGGCGGTGAATGGTGGTGGGCTGTGCAGAAAGCCTTGGGATGGGAGGAGAGAAGAGAGAGACCCGGCGACTGTTTTCGGAGACCGAAAACGTCCGACGTTTAACCGGTTATACTGCCGCTATAGTTAATCGTTGGGGCATCAAACGAACTCTGAATGCGATGAAACTTGGCAGGCGGCCTATCTACACTATATCAACACCGCATGCCAACTTTCAACCCATTCCGAGAACATTTTCCGGCCACTTATAAAATACTATTTCGGACGTGCCGCGGGCGCGTGCAAGTGTGTCTGGACTCAGAACGGACAACAGACGGAACTGGGAGGCCGGGACGGATGCAAGTTTTGAAAACATGATGATGCAATGCACATGATGACATGACAAGATGCAACACGCAAGCAAATGACATGGCAACAACAGCAAATCACTGGAAGACACCTGGCGCGACGGTCTCGGGGCGTCACATCTCCATAGCCCATTGATTAGCCTCGTTGATGTGAGACTTTCTCCTTTTTTGTCTTCTCAACATAACCCCCCTCATTATGTTCTATTCCACCCATAGTGCTATGTCCATGGCTCACGCTCATACATTGCATGAAAGTTTATAGGTTTGAGATTACTAAAGTATGAAACAATTGCTTGGCTTGTCATCGGGGTTGTGCATGATGAGAGCATTCTTGTGTGACAAAAATGAAACGTGGCTAAACCATATGATTTTGTAGGGATGAACTTTCTTTGGCCATGTTATTTTGAGAAGACATAATTGCTTAGTTAGTATGCTTGAAGTATTATTATTTTTATGTCAATATGAACTTTTGTCTTGAATCTTTCGGATCTGAATATTTGATACGTCTCCAACGTATCTATAAATTTTGATTGCTCCATGCTATATTATCTACTGTTTTGGATGTTTATGGGCTTTTATTATACACTTTTATATCATTTTTGGGACTAAACTATTAACCCAGAGCCCAGTGCCAGTTTCTGTTTTTACCTTGTTTTAGGGTTTCGAAGAAAAGGAAAATCAAATGGAGTCCAATTGACCTGAAACTTCACGGAACTCATTTTTGGAAGGAAAGAAGCCCAGAAGACTTGAAGTGCACGTAAGGGAAGCTTCGAGGAGGCCATGAGGTAGGGGGCGCGCCCACCCCCCTAGGGCGCGCTCTCCACCCTCGTGGGCCCCTCGTGGCCCCCCTGACGTACTTCTTCCGCCTATATATCACCATATACCCTAAAAACATTGGGGAGCACAATAGATCGGGAGTTCCGCCGCCAGAAGCCACCGAAAGCCAATCTAGACCCGTTCCGGCACCCTGCCGGAGGGGGAATCCCTCTTCGGTGGCCATTTTCATCATCCCGGTGCTCTCCATGACGAGGAGGGAGTAGTTCTCCCTCGTGGTTGAGGGTATGTACTAGTAGCTATGTGTTTGATCTCTCTCTCTCTCGTGTTCTTGAGGTGATACGATCTTGATGTATCACGAGCTTTGTTATTATAGTTGGATCTTATGATGTTTTCTTCCCCCTCTACTCTCTTGTAATGGATTGAGTTTCCCCTTTGAAGTTATCTTATCGGATTGAGTCTTTAAAGATTTGAGAACACTTGATGTATGTCTTGCCGTGCATATCTGTGGTGACAATGGGATACCACGTGATTCACTTGATGTATGTTTTGGTGATCAACTTGCGGGTTCCTCCCATGAACCTATGCATAGGGGTTGGCACACGTTTTCATCGTGATTCTCCGGTAGAAACTTTGGGGCACTCTTTGAGGTTCTATGTGTTGGTTGAATAGATGAATCTGAGATTGTGTGATGCATGTCGTATAATCATACCCACGGATACTTGAGGTGACATTGGAGTATCTAGGTGACATTAGGGTTTTGGTTGATTTGTGTCTTAAGGTGTTATTCTAGTACGAACTCTAGGGCTGTTTGTGACACTTATAGGAATACCCCAACAGATTGATTGGAAAGAATAACTTTGAGGTGGTTTCATACCCTACCATAATCTCTTCGTTCGTTCTCCGCTATTAGTGACTTTGGAGTGACTCTTTTGTTGCATGTTGAGGGATAGTTATGTGATCCAATTATGTTATTATTGTTGAGGGAACTTGCACTAGCGAAAGTATGAACCCTAGGCCTTGTTTCAACGCATTGCAATACCGTTTACGCTCACTTTTATCATTAGTTACCTTGCTGTTTTTATAATTTCAGATTACAAATACCTTTATCTACTATCCATATACCACTTGTATCACCATCTCTTCGCTGAACTAGTGCACTTATACAATTTACCATTGTATTGGGTGTGTTGGGGACACAAGAGACTCTTTGTTATTTGGTTGCAGGGTTGCTTGAGAGAGACCATCTTCATCCTACACCTCCTACGGATTGATAAACCTTAGGTCATCCACTTGAGGGAAATTTGCTACTGTCCTACAAGCCTCTGCACTTGGAGGCCCAACAACGTCTACAAGAAGAAGGTTGTGTAGTAGACATCAATATTCATACCACAATTAAGAAGAATTACATTAAAATTATGCCAAGTAGCACTCCGCATCAAACATTCTGTTTTTATCATTTACCTACTCGAGGACGAGCAGGAATTAAGCTTGGGGATGCTTGATACGTCTCCAACGTATCTATAATTTTTGATTGCTCCATGCTATATTATCTACTGTTTTGGACATTATTGGGCTTTATTATCCACTTTTATATTATTTTTGGGACTAACCTATTATCCGGAGGCCCAGCCCAGAATTGTTGTTTTTTGCCTGTTTTAGGGTTTCGAAGAAAAGGAATATCAAACGGAGTCCAAACGGAATGAAACCTTCGGGGACGTGATTTTCTCAACGAACAAGACCCGGGAGACTTGGACCCTACGTCAAGACACAAAAGAGGAGGCCACGAGGTAGGGGCGCGCCTACCCCCCCCCCAGGCGCGCCCTCCACCCTCGTGGGCCCCCTGTTGCTCCACCGACGTACTCCTTCCTCCTATATATACCTACGTACCCCCAAACGATCAGATATGGAGCCAAAACCCTAATTCCACCACCGCAACTTTCTGTATCCACGAGATCCCATCTTGGGGCCTGTTCCAGAGCTCCGCCGGAGGGGGCATCGATCACGGAGGGCTTCTACATCAACACCATAGCCCCTCCGATGAAGTGTCAGTAGTTTACCTTAGACCTACGGGTCCGTAGTTAGTAGCTAGATGGCTTCTTCTCTCTTTTTTGATCTCAATACAATGTTCTCCCCCTCTCTTGTGGAGAACTATTCGATGTAATCTTCTTTTTGCGGTGTGTTTGTTGAGACCGATGAATTGTGGGTTTATGATCAAGTCTATCTATGAATAATATTTGAATCTTCTCTGAATTCTTTTATGTATGATTAGTTATCTTGGCAAGTCTCTTCGAATTATCAGTTTGGTTTGGCCTACTAGATTGATCTTTCTTGCAATGGGAGAAGTGCTTAGCTTTGGGTTCAATCTTGCGGTGTCCTTTCCCAGTGACAGTAGGGGCAGCAAGGCACGTATTGTATTATTGCCATCGAGGATAACAAGATGGGGTTTTCATCATATTGCAAGAGTTTATCCTTCTACATCCTGTCATCTTGCTTAAGGCGTTACTCTGTTTTTAACTTAATACTCTAGATGCATGCTGGACAGCGGTCGATGAGTGGAGTAATAGTAGTAGATGCAGGCAGGAGTCGGTCTACTTGTCTCGGACGTGATGCCTATATACATGATAATACCTAGATATTCTCATAACTATGCTCAATTCTGTCAATTGCTCAACAGTAATTTGTTCACCCACCGTAGAATACTTATGCTCTCGAGAGAAGCCACTAGTGAAACCTATGGCCCCCGGGTCTATCTTTATCATATTAATCTCCTACTACTTAGTTATTTCCTTTGCTTATTTCCTTTGCCTTTATTTTACTTTGCATCTTTATCACAAAAATACGAAAAATCTTATATTATCCTATCTATCAGATCTCACTCTCGTAAGTGGCCGTGTAGGGATTGACAACCCCTATTCGCGTTGGTTGCGAGGATTTATTTGTTTTGTGCAGGTACGAGGGACTCGCGCGTAGCCTCCTACTGGATTGATACATTGGTTCTCAAAAACTGAGGGAAATACTTACGCTACTTTGCTGCATCATCCCTTCCTCTTCGAGGAAAACCAATGCAGTGCTCAAGAGGTAGCAAGAAGGATTTCTGGCGTCGTTGCCGGGGAGGTCTACGCAAAAGTCAACATACCAAGTACCCATCACATACCCTTATCTCCCGCATTACATTATTTGCCATTTTCCTCTCGTTTTCCTCTCCCCCACTTCACCCTTGCCGTTTTATTTGCCCTCTCTCTCTCTATCCTCCCTCTCTTTCTCTATTTGCCTCTTTTTCCCGCTTGCTTTTTTGTTTGCTTGTGTGTTAGTTTGCTTGCTTGTCACAATGGATCAAGATAATACTAAATTGTGTGACTTCACCAATACCAACAACATTGATTTTATTAGCACTCCGATTGCTCCTCTTACCGATGCTGAATCTTATGAAATTAATACAGCTTTGCTGAATCTTGTCATGAAAGATCCGTTTTCCGGCCTTCCTAGTGAAGATGCCGCTACCCATCTAAATAGCTTCGTAGATTTGTGTGATATGCAAAAGAAGAAAGATGTGGATAATGATATTTTTAAATTGAAGCTATTTCCTTTTTCGCTTAAAGGTCGTGCTAAAGCTTGGTTTTCGTCTTTGCCTAAAAATAGTATTGATTCATGGAATAAGTGCAAAGATGCTTTTATCTCTAAGTATTTTCCTCCCGCTAAATCATCTCTATTAGAAACGATATTATGAATTTTAAGCAACTTGATCATGAACATGTTGCACAAGCTTGGGAGAGAATGAAACTAATGATACATAATTGCCCTACTCATGGTTTAAATTTGTGGATGATTATACAAAAAAATTATGCCGGATTGAATTTTGCTTCTAGAAAATTTTTAGATTCAGCCGCGGGAGGCACTTTTATGGAAATCACTTTAGGAGAAGCTACTAAACTCCTAGATAATATTATGGTGAATTATTCTCAATGGCATACTGAAAGATCTACTAATAAAAAGATGCATGTGATAGAAGAAATTAATGTTTTGAGTGGAAAGGTGGATGAACTTATGAAATTATTTGCTAGTAAGAGTGTTTCTTCCGATCCTAATGATATGCCCTTGTCTACTTTAATTTAGAATAATAATGAATCTATGGATGTGAATTTTGTTGGTAGGAACAATTTTGGTAACAACGCGTATAGAGGAAATTTTAATCCTAGGCCTTATCCTAGTAACCCCTCTAATAATTATGGTAATTCCTACAACAATTCTTATGGAAATTATAACAAGACGCCCTCTGATTTTGAATCTAATATTAAAGAATTTATTACTTCACAAAAGAATTTTAATGCTTTGATTGAAGAAAAATTGCTTAAGATTGATGAGTTGGCTAGGAACGTTGTTAGAATTTCTCTTGATGTTGATTCTTTGAAACTTAGATCTATTCCACCTAAGCATGATGTCAATGAATCTCTCAAAGCCATGAGAATTTCCATTGATGAGTGCAAATAAAGAACCGCTAGGATGCGTGATAAGAAAGATGCCTTTATAAGAGCGTGTTCTTCTAGTTGCTATGAAAATAAAGATGAAGATCTAAAAGTTATTGATGTATCCCCTATTAAATCTTTGTTTTGCAATATGAATCTTTATAATGATGGGACTGAATATGATCCACCTTTACCTAGAAGGTGTTCCAAGAATTCGGAATTTGTTGATCTTGATGCTAAAATTGATAAAAGTGGGATTGAAGAAATTAAAACCCTAGATGTTGCTAAACCCACTATTATGGATTTCAAGGAATTTAACTATGAAAATTGCTCTTTGATTGATTGTATTTCCTTGTTGCAATCCGTGCTAAATTCTCCTCATGCTTATAGTCAAAATAAAGCGTTTACTAAACATATCGTTGATGCCTTGATGCAGTCTTATGAAGAAAAACTTGAATTGGAAGTTTCTATCCTAGAAAGCTTTATGATGAGTGGGAACCAACTATTAGAATTAAAATTAATTAAAGATCATGAATGCTATGCTTTATGTGATTTGGGTGCTAGTGTTTCCACGATTCCAAAGACTTTGTGTGATTTGTTAGGTTTCCGTGATTTTGATGATTGCTCTCTAAACTTGCACCTTGCGGATTCCACTATTAAGAAACCTATGGGAAGAATTAATGATGGTCTTATTGTTGCAAATAGGAATTATGTGCCCGTAGATTTTATTTTTCTTGACATAGATTGCAATCCTTCATGTCCTATTATTCTTGGTAGATCTTTCCTTAGAACGATTGGTGCAATTATTGATATGAAGGAAGGAAATATTAGATTCCAATTTCCATTAAGGAAAGGCATGGAACACTTTACTAGAAAGAAAATTAAATTACCTTATGAATCTATTATGAGAGTCACTTATGGATTGCCTATCAAAGATGGCAATACCTAGATCTATCCTTGCTTGTTATGCCTAGCTAGGGGCGTTAAACGATAGCGCTTGTTGGGAGGCAACCCAATTTTATTTTTATTCCTTGATTTTTGCTCCTGTTTAGTAATAAATAATATATCTAGCCTCTGTTTTGGTCGTGTTTTTTGTGTTTAATTAGTGTTTGTGCCAAGTAGAACCGTTGGGAAGACTTGGGGAAAGTCTTGCTACACTTGCCGTAAAAAACAGAAACTTTAGCGCTCACGAGAACTTCTGTCATTTTTATTTGGAAAGTGCTATTTAGTTAATTCTTTTTGAAGATGATTAATAGGTAAATTCCTCACGTCCAGAAATTTATTTTAGAATTGTTGGGGTTCCAGATCTTGCGTTAGCTACATATTACTACAGACTGTTCTGTTTTTGACAGATTCTATTTTTCGTGCGTTGTTTGCTTATTTTGATGAATCTATGGCTAGTAAAATAGTTTATAAACCATAGAGAAGTTGGAATACAGTATTTTTAACACCAATATAAATAAATAATGAGTTCATTACAGTACCTTGAAGTGGTCTTTTGTTTTCTTTCGCTAACGGAGCTCACGAGATTTTCTACTTTAAGTTTTGTGTAAAGATTTGATGGATTATGGAACAAGGAGTGGCAAGAGCCTAAGCTTGGGGATGCCAATGGCACCCCCAAGATAATCTAAGGATACCTAAAAGTCAAAGCTTGGGGATTCCCCTGAAGGCATCCCCTCTTTCGTCTACTTCTATCGGTAACTTTACTTGGAGCTATATTTTTATTCGCCACATGATATGTGTTTTGCTTGGAGCGTCTTGTATGATCTGAGTCTTTACTTTTTAGTTTACCACAATCATCCTCGCTGTACACACCTTTGGAGAGAGACATACATGATTTGGAATTTGTTAGAATACTCTATGTGCTTCGCTTGTATCTTTTGAGTTATGTGGTTTTGCTCTAGTACTTCACTTATATCTTTTAGAGCACGGTGGTGGATTTGTTTTATAGAAACTATTGATATCTCATGCTTCACTTAGATTATTTTGAGAGTCTTAAATAGCATGGTAATTTGCTTAAAATCCTAATATGCTTGGTATACAAGATTAATAATAAAACTTTCTTATGAGTGTGTTGAATACTATGAGAAGTTTGATGCTTGATAATTGTTTTGAAATATAAAGATGGTGATATTAAAGTTGTGCTAGTTGAGTAGCTGCGAATTTGAGAAATACTTGTGTTAAAGTTTGTGATTCCCGTAGCATGCATGTATGGTGAACCGTTATGTGATGAAGTCAGAGCATGATTTATTTTTTGATTGTCTTCCTTATGAGTGGCGGTCGGGGACGAGTGATGGTCTTTTCCTACCAATATATCCCCCTAGGAGCATGTGCGTAATACTTTGCTTTGATATCTTGTAGATTTTTGCAATAAGTATATGAGTTCTTTATGACTAATGTTGAGTCCATGGATTATACGCACTTTTCTCACCCTTCCACCTTTGCTAGCCTCTCTAATACCGCGCACCTTTCGCCGGTATCATACACCCACCATATACCTTCGTCAAAACAGCCACCATACCTACCTATTATGGCATTGCCATAGCCATTCCGAGATATATTGCCATGCAACTTTCCACCATTTTGTTTATTATGACACACTCATCATTGTCATATTGCTTAGCATGATCATGTAGTCGACATCGTATTTGTGGCAAAGCCACCATTCATAATTCTTTCATACGTGTCACTCTTGATTCATTGCATATCCCGGTACACCCCCGGAGGCATTAACATAGAGTCATATTTTGTTCTAAGTATCGAGTTGTAATTGTTGAGTTTTACTAAAAATAAAAGTGTGATGATCATCATTATTAGAGCATTGTCCCAATGAGGAAAGGATGATGGAGACTATGATTTCCCCACAAGTCGGGATGAGACTCCGGACGAAAAATAAAAAAATAGAAAGAAAAGAGGCCATAAAAAAAGAGAAAGGGCCCAAAAAATGAGAGAAAAAGAGAGAAGGGACAATGTTACTATCCTTTTACCACACTTGTGCTTCAAAGTAGCACCATGATATTCATGATAGAGAGTCTCCTATGTTATCACTTTCATATACTAGTGGGAATTTTTCATTATAGAACTGGGCTTATATATTCCAATGATGGGCTTCCTCAAAATGCCCTAGGTCTTCATGAGCAAGCAAGTTGGATGCACACCCACTTAGTTTCTTTTTGAGCTTTCATATACTTATAGCTCTAGTGCATCCGTTGCATGTCAATCCCTACTCACTCACATTGATATCTATTGATGGGCACCTCCATAGCCCGTTGATATGCCTAGTTGATGTGAGACTATCTTCTCCCCTTTTGTCTTCTCCGCAACCACCATTCTATTCCACCTATAGTGATATGTCCATGACTCACGCTCATGTATTGCATGAAGATTGAAAAAGTTTTGAGAATGTCAAAAGTATGAAACAATTGCTTGGCTTGTCATCGGGGTTGTGCATGATTTAAATATTTTGTGTGGTGAAGATGGAGCATAGCCAGACTATATGATTTTGTAGGGATTACTTTCTTTGGCCATGCTATTTTGAGAATACATGATTGCTTTGTTAGTATGCTTGAAGTATTATTATTTTTATGTGAATATTAAAATTTTGTCTTGAATCTTTCGGATCTGAATATTCATACCACAATTAAGAAAAATTACATTAAAATCATGCCAAGTAGCACTCCGCATCAAAAGTTCTATTTTTATCATTTACCTACTCGAGGACGAGCAGGAATTAAGCTTGGGGATGCTTGATACGTCTCCAACGTATCTATAATTTTTGATTGCTCCATGCTATATTATCTACTGTTTTGGACATTATTGGGCTTTATTATCCACTTTTATATTATTTTTGGGACTAACCTATTAACCGGAGGGCCAGCCTAGAATTGTTGTTTTTTGCCTGTTTTAGGGTTTCGAAGAAAAGGAATATCAAACGAAGTCCAAATGGAATGAAACCTTCGGGAACGTGATTTTCTTAACGAACAAGACCCGGGAGACTTGGACCCTACGTCAAGACACAAAAGAGGAGGCCACGAGGTAGGGGGGCGCCTCCCCCCCAGGCGCGCCCTCCACCCTCGTGGGCCCCATGTTTCTCCACCGACGTATTCCTTCCTCCTATATATACCTACGTACCCCCAAACGATCAGATACGGAGCCAAAAACCTAACTCCACCGCCACAACTTTTTGTATCCACGAGATCCCATCTTGGGGCCTGTTCCGGAGCTCCGCCGGAGGGGGCATCGATCACGGAGGGCTTCTACATCAACACCATAGCCCCTTCGATGAAGTGTGAGTAGTTTACCTCAGACCTACAGGTCCATAGTTATTAGCTAGATGGCTTCTTCTCTCTTTTTGGATCTCAATACAATGTTCTCCCCCTCTCTTGTGGAGAACTATTCGATGTAATCTTCTTTTTGCGGTGTGTTTGTTGAGACCGATGAATTGTGGGTTTATGATCAAGTCTATCTATGAATAATATTTGAATCTTCTCTGAATTCTTTTATGTATGATTGGTTATCTTTGCAAGTCTCTTCGAATTATCAGTTTGGTTTGGCCTACTAGATTGATCTTTCTTGCAATGGAAGAAGTGCTTAGCTTTGGGTTCAATCTTGCGGTGTCCTTTCCCAGTGACAGTAGGGGCAGCAAGGCACGTATTGTATTGTATTGTTGCCATCGAGGATAACAAGATGGGTTTTTCAGCATATTGCATGAGTTTATCCCTCTACATCATGTCATCTTGCTTAAGGCGTTACTCTGTTTTTAACTTAATACTCTAGATGCATGCTGGATAACGGTCGATGAGTGGAGTAATAGTAGTAGATGCAGGCAGGAGTCGGTCTACTTGTCTCGGACGTGATGCCTATATACATGATCATACCTAGATATTCTCATAACTATGCTCAATTTTGTCAATTGCTCAACAGTAATTTGTTCACCCACCATAGAATACTTATGCTCTCGAGAGAAGCCACTAGTGAGACCTATGGCCCCCGGGTCTATCTTTATCATATTAATCTCCTACTACTTAGTTATTTCCTTTGCTTTTTACTTTGCCTTTATTTTACTTTGCATCTTTATCACAAAAATACCAAAAATATTATCTTATCATATCTATCAGATCTCACTCTCGTAAGTGGCCGTGTAGGGATTGACAACCCCTATTCACGTTCGTTGTGAGGATTTATTTGTTTTGTGCAGGTACGAGGGACTCGTGCGTAGCCGCCTACTAGATTGATACCTTGGTTCTCAAAAACTGAGGGAAATACTTACGCTACTTTGCTGCATCATCCCTTCCTCTTCGGGGAAAACCAACGCAATGCTCAAGAGGTAGCAAGGGGGGCCGTCCCCCCACCCAATTCGGATTGGGCTTGGGGGGGAGACCCTCCTAGGTTTCCTTCTCCTCTCTCCCACTATGGCCCAATAAGTCCCATATACTTCCCGAGGGGTTCTGGTAACCTCCCGGTACTCCGGTAAATGCCCGAACTCACCCGGAACCATTCCAATGTCCAAACATAGTCATCCAATATATCGATATTTACATCTCGAACATTTCGAGACTCCTCGTCATGCCCGTGATCACATCCGGGACTCCGAACAACCTTCGGTACATCAAAACACATAAACTCATAATACCGATCGTCACTGAACGTTAAGCATGCGGACCCTACGGGTTCGAGAACTATGTAGACATGACCGAGACACATCTCCGGTCAATGACCAGTAGCGGAACCTGGATGCTCATATTGGTTCCTACATATTCTACGAAGATCTTTATCGGTCAAACCGCATAACAACATACGTTGTTCCCTTTGTCATCGGTATGTTACTTGCCCGAGATTCCATCGTCAGTATCTCAATACTGCTACCTCTCGAGCACTGTGTTGGATTTCCTTGAAGAGGAAAAAATGATGCAGCAAAGTAGTGTAAGTATTTCCCTCATTTTTTGAGAACCAAGGTATGAATCCAGCAGGAGGCTACGCGCGAGTCCCTCGTACCTGCACAAAGCAAATAACTCCTCGCAACCAACGCGATAAGGGGTTGTCAATCCCTTCAGGTCACTTACGAGAGTGAGATCTGATAGATATGATAAGATAATATTTTTGGTATTTTTGTGATAAAGATGCAAAGTAAAATAAAAGCAAAGGAAATAACTAAGTATTGGAAGTTCAATATGGTGAAGATAGACCCGGGGGCCATAGGTTTCACTAGTGGCTTCTCTCAAGAGCATAAATATTTTACGGTGGGTGAACGAATTACTATTGAGCAATTGACAGAATTGAGCATAGTTATGAGAATATCTAAGTATGATCATGTATATAGGCATCACGTCCAAGACAAGTATACCGACTCCTGCCTGCATCTACTACTATTACTCCACTCATCGACCGCTATCCAACATGCATCTAGAGTATTAAGTTCATGGAAACAGAGTAATGCCTTAAGCAAGATGACATGATGTAGAGGGATAAACTCATGCAATATGATGAAAATCCCATCTTGTTATCCTCGATGGCAACAATACAATACGTGCCCTGCTGCCCCTACTGTCACTGGGAAAGGACACCGCAAGATTGAACCCAAAGCTAAGCACTTCTCCCATTGCAAGAAAGATCAATCTAGTAGGCCAAACCAAACTGATAATTCGAAGAGACTTGCAAAGATAACCAATCATACATAAAAGAATTCAGAGAAGATTCAAACATTGTTTATAGATAATCTTGATCATAAACCCACAATTCATCGATCTCAACAAACACACCGCAAAAAGAAGATTACATCGAATAGACCTCCACAAGAGAGGGGGAGAACATTGTATTGAGATCCAAAAGGGGAGAAGAAGCCATCTAGCTAATAACTATGGACCCGAAGGTCTGAGGTAAACTACTCACACTTCATCGGAGAGGCTATGGTGTTGATGTAGAAGCCCTCTGTGATCGATGCCCCCTCCGGCGGAGCTCCGGAACAGGCCCCAAGATGGGATCTCGTGGATATAGAAAGTTACGGCGGTGGAATTAGGATTTTGGCTCTGTATCTGATCGTTTGGGGTACGTACGTATATATAGGAGGAAGGAGTATGTCGGTGGAGCAACAGGGGCCCCACAAGGGTGGAGGGCGCGCCTCGGGGGGGTGTAGGCGCGCCCCCCTACCTCGTGGCCTCCTCCTTTGTTTCTTGACGTAGGGTCCAAGTCTCCTGGACCATGTTCGGTGAGAAAATCATGTTCCCGAAGGTTTCATTCCGTTTGGACTCCGTTTGATATTCCTTTTCTTCGAAAGCCTAAAATAGGCAAAAAAACAGCAATTCTGGGTTGGGCCTCCGGTTAATAGGTTAGTCCCAAAAATAATATAAAAGTGGATAATAAAGCCCAATAATGTCCAAAATAGTAGATAATATAGCATGGAGCAATCAAAAATTATAGATACGTTGGAGACGTATCAAATACCTAGTGCAATCTCGTTACTGACAAGTATCTTTACTCGTTCCGTAATGCAACATCCCGTAACTAACTCATTAGTCACATTGCTTGCAAGGCTTATAGTGATGTCCATTACCGAGAGGGCCTAGAGATACCTCTCCGATACACGGAGTGACAAATCCTAATCTCGATCTATGCCAACTCAACAAACACCATCGGAGACACCTGTAGAGCATCTTTATAGTCATCCGGTTACGTTGTGACGTTTGATAGCACACTAAGTGTTCCTTCGATATTCGGGAATTGCATAATCTCATAGTCATAGGAACATGTATAAGTTATGGAGAAAGCAATAGCAGTAAACTAGACGATCATCGTCCTAAGCTAACGGATGGGTCAAGTCAATCACATCATTCTCTAATGATGTGATCCCGTTTATCAAATGACAACTCTTTGTCCATGGCTAGGAAACTTAACCATCTTTAATTAACGAGCTAGTCAATTAGAGGCATACTAGTGACACTCTGTTTGTCTATGTATTCACACATGTACTAAGTTTCCGGGTAGTGCAATTTTAGCATGAATAATAAATATTTATCATGATAAAAGGAAATATAAATAACAACTTTATTATTGCCTCTAGGGCATATTTCCTTCAAAAAATATAAAAGAAAAGAATGCTTAGGCTTTGGCCCAACTAGCTGACAACATCGCTCCTGTCGGGCACCTATTAGGCCGGCCTAAGCGTTCGCAGATTTTAAAATGCACATCAATTTTTATAAAAATGTTCATGGATTTGAATTTTTTTACAGATTTTTGAAAAAATAGTTTACCAAAGAAAGATGCAAAAGGATGTTCCTGACTTTGGGAACCTCAACTTGCCAGCTGGATTTAAAAAAACTCATCGTATGTGAAAAAAGGTTCATCAGTTTTGAACAAAATTCACATGTTTTGAAAAAGGGTTCATGGGTTTTTTTTTAAAAAGGATTCGAAAAAAGTTCACAGATTTGGAAAAAATTTCATAAATTTAATAAAAGTTCACGATTTTTAAAAAGAAAAGAAATTTGGAAAAAAAGTAGGAAACAAAAAAAAGAAGACGAAAATTCTGCCAAAAAATGGAAAACCACTGCGTATTATAACTAAGATAGCTATCATACCTAAAAATGTCACAACTACTAACATGGTCTGTTGATTACCTTGTTGTATAGTCTAACGGGAGGTCTCTAGTTCGAACCTTGTTGGCTGCATTTATTTTTACATTTGAAAAAATGTGAAACTTTAAGTGAAGAGAAGAAAAAAGATAAACATACTGGCCTATACGTATATACATATCTACGGGCGACTCATCATATACGAAAGTGTGAAAAGTCCATATTGTCCTTTATACGGTTTGTAGGGGGTCTACCGAAGCGGAACTCTTTTTAATGAGTCCGAGTTGATATGACCCCAAACAAAACAAAAAGGTTCTAAAAGCATAAAACCATGGGGTGGAGAATGCTGCTCCCCTGAAATACCGAGCTTCTGTAATCATATTTTTTTAAGGGAAGGCCTTCACGACTAGCTTTATTAATCAATCACACTTATATCGTTTGCTAGAGATTTTACAATAAACTCAGGCGGTGCGTCTACCCATATAGAGGGAGAGTTTGTACTTTCCCAACTAGCTAGCTCATGAGCAACTACATTTGACTCTCGATTACAATGCTCAATAGTTATCTTCCCGAACTCATGAAGCAAGAATCTACATTCTTCTAAAACTGAGGCTGCCACCATAGCATGACCTTCATTCATCCGTAGAGCATCAACTACCACAATATTATCCATTCTCAGCATCACATTGTTGCAACCTAGGCTTTGGAGAAGTTTTATGCCTTCTAACAGAGCTGCAGCTTCCGCCGAGACGACATCCGGGATTTGCATGAGATAAGCTGTTGATGCCCTGATGAATTTCCTGCGGCTGTCTCTTACTACTGCTCCACACCCGCATGTATGATCTTCAACATGAAACGATGCATCAATGTTTAGTACTTGTTGGCTGGACAAAACAACATGCCACTTGTTCAGTCGAGGTCTCTCCTTCGGTTTCCTTGCTGCCCGAACAAAATTTAGGCTTAGAGCCCGGTCCGACATCGCAGTTTGTTCCGGCGAGTGGACAGTTTATCCGCGCACAAATTGTCTCCGCTGCCACCAGATGTACCAGCTGGTTCCAGCAATAATCTCCGGCAATTCTATTGGGTCTGAGTACATACGCTGATGAGTTTCATCACATAAGAGAAAATCTATTATCGCTGCTCCAGAGCGGTCTATGCACATGGCGTCCCTGATAATATTGCCAACGCCCAAGGCTTCCCAAATAGCTAGAGCACGTGGGCATCAGAACAGTACATGGCGTATATCTTCCGCGTCCATCTTGCAGACAGGGCATTGAGAGTTAGTACCAACATGCCGATTAGTTAGAACGCTGAAGCATGGTAGCACATTGTGTAAGCACCTCCAAATGAAGATCTTAATCTTTCCTGGCAGTTTGAACTTCCAAACCTTCTTCCATACTGGATGTGGTCTAGAACCAGATCGGTAGTTCCCCATCAAATCTTCCTGGGCATAAGTCTCTTCCCACTGTTTGTAATACGCCGGCGAACCGAGAAAGTGTCGTTCGTATTTAAGTGCCATGCTATATAATCCTCTGTATGTTGCCGAAACAATGGAATTTGCAATATCCGGTCAGCATCTGTAGGCCAGAAAGTGTACCTTATTAGTTGTTCATCCCACTCGCCTGAGGAGGGGTCGATGAGGTCACTGACCTAGCGGACAGTAACAATTTTCCTTGATGCACTACTGGGAATCCAACAGTCACTCCATATATCTATCTTTGCACCATCTTCAACTCTCCAAATGCATCCTTTTTGAACGTTTGTATTCCTGCCCAAATACTTTGCCACACAAAGGATGAGCCCTTCTTCAATTCACAGTTCAAAATATCCCCAGAAGGATAGTATCTGGCCCTTAAAACTCTTGCACAAAGCGAGTCATAATTCTCAATGAGTCTCCAACATTGTTTGGCTAACATGGCCATGTTAAAACTATGAATGTCCCGGAAACCCATACCACCCCTTTCCTTTGATACACACATCTTCCATCAAGCGAACCAATGCATCCTTTTATGGTTTTCTTCGTCACCCCACCAATATTGCGACATTGCATCAGTGATCCCCTTACAATTGGCCTGATGCCGCACAATAATCATCCAGGATTGATCTTAACGTGTGAGCATTTTGCTGGTCAGCCTTCATCAAGACAAGTGAATCATCAGCAAAAAGTAAGTGTGAAACAACGGGGGAGTCTCGACAGACCTTGACACCATTTAAGTTCCCCGCTGCCTCCTCATGGGCTATCAACGCCGATAAGCCTTCAAGACAGAGCAAAAACAAGCAGGGCGACAGGGGGTCTCCCTGTCTAAGGCCCCTCGTGGGTGAGAAGGGCAATGTTTAATTGGAATTAAACTGAACTTTATATTCCACTGATGTGACACACGCCATGATCAGCTTGACTCATCTTGGATCGAAGCCTAGCTTAGTTAACATTGCTTCCAAAAACACCCACTTAACCCTATTGTAGGCTTTATGCATGTCAAGTTTCACTGCACATGTTACTGTTTTTCCTTTCTTCCTCTTCTTCATTGTATGCAAGCATTCGTACGCCAGTATAACATTATCAGTTATAATCCGTTCAGAAACAAAAGCGCTTTGAGTTTCACTAATTATATTAGGAAGCAACTTTGGTTTAATGAGATTGAAACCAACACTGCCACTAGCATCGTAGTGCGCTGCAAACATGATATATATCTTGCGTTTTAGGAGCTATGACAAATTGTACTGCTATTTATAGCATGCTAACTATAGTCTCTTGTACAAAGGCCTGGTGGTTTAGCTGTTAAGCTGTGACATCCGCTGAGCTACTACCGTTACGGCAGCCGGCCACCAACCGTCCCGATCGGCTGCGTCGCCGTACTGCAGTCGACCGGTACGCCGCAGCCATCATACGCACCCAAATACGAGATGCTTGCAGCACAGGGTGAGAGCCGTTGGTCTCTCAGGAGGCGCTAAATATCGTCTTCTGAAGGCGCATCGGCGATAAACACGCGCTGGGAGCGTGATGCCCTCAGTCACGGAGCTCACGTTTTTTTAAAAATATAAATTACGGCACAAACACGATGCAAATTCAAGCAAACTTCGGCGAGTTCGTTCATATTTAAAATATTTTACAAAAAGAAAAAAAGCTACTAGGTTGCTCCTCGCCGCCCACCGCCCTTACAGATCTACATGCCGAGGAGGCTGTAGAACCGTGTGTAGTCGCCGCCGCCGTCGTCGTCGTCGTCGCCTCCGCCGCGGCCGCCGTCCCTGCTGCAATCCTTCCCCAGTTGGCGCGGCGGGTTGGACGGTCCGTGGGCGTCATCGTCGTCGTCGCTGTCGAGGACCATGATGCCGTGCTCGTCCTCGCGCCCACGTTTGCGGGCGGCTATCTTCTCCAGGGCCCGGCGCTGCCGGACCATCTCGTCGCGGAGGTAGTCGTCCCGCGCCCACTGCATGGCGTCCTCGCCGGAGATGCCGCGCCGGGCTATCTCCTCATACTCCGCGGAGAGGCCGGGCTCCGACTTCAGCCTGACAAGGACGAGGCGGTCAGAGGCGGGGGCGGAGTCGTCGATGCGGACGCCGGAACTGTGGGTGCGCGCGCTGACAGGCGTGTCCTGGGGCTCCAGCTTAACGGGACGGAGGCAGGGAAAGCCAGTCGACCGACCTGACGAGGAGGAGGACGCCCCGGGTCCATGCGCCTCGGCGTCCACGAGCTCCCACGGCAGCGAGAGAAGGACCGGGGGGAGGGGTACTCCAGCCTCGGCGTGTTGCCGCCCTCGATGTACTTAAGGACGGCCTCCAGCGTGCGGCCGGGCACGCCCCACCATCGGCGCCGCCCCTCGGAGTTGAGCCTGCCGGAGGGAACGACGCCGTTGGTGGCCTCGAGCTGCTCGGCGTGGCGGCGGCGGAAGTATGGCTCCCAGAGCGGGCTGTCGGGGACATAGCGTGGCCCCTCCCTCGCCGCCCGCGGCAGGGAGGAGCGGATACGCGCGATCTCCGCGCGCCGCGCCGCCCCGGTGGATGGTGGCGGCACCGGGACCCCGCCGGCGCTGATTCTCCAGGCCCCGGGCACCTGCATGCCGGCGGGACCGAGTACTCGGCCTCGAAGAGGAGCCGAGTTTCGTACTCGTGAAGGTGGCGGCGGCCGAAGCCGTTCGCCGCCGCGCCGTCGCCTGGGAAGCGTTCGGCCATTGTTTGAGCTGGAGACGGCGAGAGGAAAGGGAGGAAGGGGAGAAAGGTGGCGCAGGCGGTGGAGACTCTGTGCATGCCACCGGCGCGCTGGGGGTCGGCTTTATGTAGGCGGAGGCGCGCGTACGCGTGGCATGCGAGGGGACGCATCTCGTCTCGTTTTCACTACGCCGCCCGTGAGGCATCAATGGCGGAGGCTAACCGGCGCGGCAGCGCGCGGCAGCTTTGGCATTGATTCGCCGCGGGAAACGAGGCAATGAGGACGACGAAGCGGCGAGAAGCGAGACGAGTCGCTGGCAAGGAGGGCCCGCGGCTCTTTCGCGCCAAAAACGATTCGCCCGGCGCTCTCAAACGCCCCTCAGCACGCCGGGATCGGGTTGGGTCTGCCGGCGCTAATTTCGGTTCGAACCTGCGAAAATTAAGCCTTTGAAAGCGTGATTGAGCCATTTTTTAACGCCGGTGATCGAAAACTCGTTTGGGAGGCTTTGTTGGGGGGCGCGGCTGGAGATGGTCTGAGTGCCTCATGTTGGATGGTTTGTCCTTGGCCGGTGAAGCGTGCGTGCGTACGGTACGGGCAAAAGGAGGACATGACGCTCGGAGCGAGACAAGATTGCCGCCGGGGTGGGGGTGGTCCATGGCCGATGGCGCGTTGCTTCACGCCCAATTTCCGTCTCTCTCGCTCTGAGGCTGGGAGGCTGGGACACGCAGAGGAGAGGACGGTGTGAGTTCGCGCTCGCTCGGCGTTGCTCGGACCTCACGCCACGCGCCGAGGTAAAGCACCGCCGCCGCATGTGACGCTCTTCTGCTGCTTCCTCCTCTAGACCGGACACTGACACGCATTGGCATGGACCGATGCACATGCTGGGGCATTTCTTTCACGACGAAATGTGCGCATGTT
Organism: Triticum urartu; assembly: GCF_003073215.2. Lineage (NCBI taxonomy): Eukaryota > Viridiplantae > Streptophyta > Magnoliopsida > Poales > Poaceae > Triticum > Triticum urartu. The sequence goes on along the minus strand of NC_053023.1, from coordinate 124,325,017 downwards.
GGCCTTTCTACGTCTTACGAGTTAGGGCATCCAGCACACAGGACTGAAACTCATTCCAAGAATTGTCTGAGAAGGCTTCAGAGACGGCTCTCATCCCTGCAAATTTCATCTTTTTTTTTCTCCTCTTCCGTGCTGCCGGGGCGGGCCGGGTGGCTGCCACTCATTTGGGCCAGCAATGCTTCCTTCCATTCCTGTCGAAAAAAGGCTTCCTTCCTCATCTTTGCTCAATGATGACGCAAGCTGCCTCACAAACTTATTAGTTGTTCTGATTTTGTGTTGCGGAGCCCCAGTCAATGTTCGTGTTTGGTGTGGCACTCGTTGATTGTGGTTGCTTCTGAGGTGTGTCGTACGGGTCGGTACGCTCGCCAGAGCGTTTGGTTGTTTGCAAATTCTAGGTATTGTCATCTCTCGATGGCATCCCATATATAGGGCCAGTTCTTTTCAGACAAGATTCTACAGAATCAGGATTCTGGAAAATTCTCTCAGAATCCGTTTCTCCCAAAATCTGTCGTCGAGTTTTTTTCAAAGATTGTAGTTTGAGATTCTAGTAAGTGTTGTCTATTGAAATGTCTGTACTACCCTTAGACAGAATTTGTTTGATGAAATGTATTTTATCTATCAACAATAGCTAGCATCAATTCAAGCATTATTCAAGCATGAAGAAACAGAGAGATGCAAAAAAGAGGGCTCACCGTGAGCGTCGGCGTCGAACTTTGCGGGACGGGCGGACTGAGGGGCAAGAGGAGCTGAGGAGGGAAGTTGTCCGGCGGGGGCGGCGACGGCTTGGCCTGGCTGGCGGCGGCACGGCAACCCTAGCCGCTGCTGCGAAGCTGACGGGGCGGGGCGAACTACCGGGCGGGGAGGGCGGGGCGGACCGGGCAAGGGAGGCTGGCCGGCGAGGGCGGGGGCGGGCTGGCCGGCGGGGGCGGGTGCTGCTTGAAGGTCTGCGGCCCCGATGCGGTGCGGGAACCAGGAGTCGGGCGAGCAATCGGGTGCGTCCGCTCGTTTCCGGGGTCCTCGGCTGGACTGCGGGGTGGCATTTTGACCATAAATACATGATACAATAGAGGTACAGCCATACTTCGAAACGTTTACTTTTGTGGGACTAGCCAGATCCTGAGATTGTGGAAGAAACCAGGTATTTTGGGATTTTGTGATTGCACTAGGATTCTGCAGAATCCGGTTGAGATTTTGGAAGTTCAATCAAGTTCTTTTCGCTCGGGATTTTCGGGACCGAGATTCTTCATAATCTGCTCAAAAGAACTGCTCTTATGGTGTCAGCTAGTTGTCGTGCTTGCCATGGGCGCCCATTTTCTTTTCCTTTTTCTGTTACTTGTATGGTTTTTGGCCAAAATTTTTTTATCAACAGGGTCAATTTGTTAAGATTTTTTATACGAAATATGTATATGACAACCGTGTGACAGATTGCGAAACTGCCACACGCATCCAATGCCATCAATTCTCTCCCGATTTCCTTTCTTTTTCGCATGACCTCCCAATTTCTTTCCTTTCTCTCACGTCCTCCTCCGATTTCTTTCCTTTCCCGCACGTCCTCCCCGATTTTATCGGACACACCCGCTCGTGCCTTCCTAATTTTCGTAATCGCCATTTATGGCCCCACATGCCTTCTCGATTTTCAGCAAAAATAATGCTTAGACTAGGATTTGATCTCTGGTCTGCAGGTAATTAACAGAAGGGGCTAACCACCTCAGCTATCACACTCATTGTTGAACATTCTAAGGGAAATACTGTTTTTTGACATATTTTTGCCTTTAATAGTAACTTTGATCATTGGGAATAAATTTGTTGAACCCGCCCCCTGGTAATTTCTGTAAATAGCATGATAACATTCACGCCATAGACCTGATAATTTAGATACAAACATCGTGGTAACTTTAACCATAGGGGAAAACAAATGTGAAAAGATACCTGATAATTTATGTGTAAATAGATGGTAATATACGCAGCGCACATCTGATAACTGAGGTAGAAACACCATGGTAACTTTGACCGTAGGGATTTTTTTTTTGAAAATCTACTCCGGTATCTTCTTGTAAATAGCACGGTAGTATACCTCCCTCCTCTGGCATTTTTATGTGTAAATAGTATGAAAACATATGCGCTGCGATAACTAAACACCATGATAAGTTTTTGACCCGTGCCGGGGGGGGGGGGGGGGGTTTGTAAGGTTACCTAGAATCCCAATGATAACTTTTTGCCCCGGGAAAAAGTTGTTCAAAACACCCCCAATAATTTTTGTGTAAATAACATGATAATATAAGCACCGCATAACCGATAACTTGCAATATAAACATGATGGTAACTTTTTTATCAAAGAAAAATATATAAGTTGTAAAAGCATACACTCACCTCACGCGTGGGCCTCTTGAATGAACACAACACATGGCGTGCCACGGGAAAGTCACATAATATTTAGTGTCATGAGGGCACACGTGCTATAGGCGTGGTAAGTTACGCAAAAACATCATGGTAATTTTTGACCTATGAAAAAGCTATCGAAACACACCTAGGTTTTTAGGTGCAAGTACCATGAAAATATACGAACCGTAGACCTGGTAACTCATGTACAATCCCCCATGGTAACTTTGACCGGGGGAAGGTTGATGTACATATACCCTGATAACTTATGTGTAAGTACCACGGTATTTTACACATCGAAGACCTTATAACTTGTGTACAAAACACAGTGGTAACTTTGAAAGGGTGTAGTTGTTGAAGCATAGTATCTGATACGTTCTATGTAAATAGCACGGTAAGTTATGCAACACGGGTCTGATAACTTGCATACAAATATCATGGTAATTTTGTCCTGAGGAGAAATCATGTGGTAGACGTGAAGAAGTGGCAGTTTTCTCGGGGGTGAGCACCCGAGATGTGCGGGAGAAGCAGATTTCTCAGGCGAGCCTGCGGGGTCATTTGGGAAGAGGCGAGGTCAAAGAACGAGGGATTGTATGGTCTTTAAAATGAAAGAAATAGAGGTGTGGCAGTTTTGCTTATATGGCACACGTCTGTCAAATATCACAGTCCTTTTTTATATGGTTTTCCTTATAGACTGGATCATTCCTTTCGCATATTGACCAGTTTGAATAATATATTCAGGTGAGATCCCCCCCCCTCCCCTATGAAAACATATGCGCTGCGATAACTAAACACCATGATAAGTTTTTGACCCGTGGGGGGGGGGGGGGGGCTTGATAGGTTACCTAGAATCACCATGATAACTTTTTGCCCCGGGAAAAAGTTGTTCAAAACACCCCCAATAATTTTTGTGTAAATAACATGATAATATAAGCACCGCATAACCGATAACTTGCAATATAAACATGATGGTAACTTTTTTATCAAAGAAAAATATATAAGTTGTAAAAGCATACACTCACCTCACGCGTGGGCCTCTTGAATGAACACAACACATGGCGTGCCACGGGAAAGTCACATAATATTTAGTGTCATGAGGGCACACGTGCTATAGGCGTGGTAAGTTACGCAAAAACATCATGGTAATTTTGGACCTATGAAAAAGCTATCGAAACACACCTAGGTTTTTAGGTGCAAGTACCATGAAAATATACGAACCGTAGACCTGGTAACTCATGTACAATCCCCCATGGTAACTTTGACCGGGGGAAGGTTGATGTACATATACCCTGATAACTTATGTGTAAGTACCACGGTATTTTACACATCGAAGACCTTATAACTTGTGTACAAAACACAGTGGTAACTTTGAAAGGGTGTAGTTGTTGAAGCATAGTATCTGATACGTTCTATGTAAATAGCACGGTAAGTTATGCAACACGGGTCTGATAACTTGCATACAAATATCATGGTAATTTTGTCCTGAGGAGAAATCATGTGGTAGACGTGAAGAAGTGGCAGTTTTCTCGGGGGTGAGCACCCGAGATGTGCGGGAGAAGCAGATTTCTCAGGCGAGCCTGCGGGGTCATTTGGGAAGAGGCGAGGTCAAAGAACGAGGGATTGTATGGTCTTTAAAATGAAAGAAATAGAGGTGTGGCAGTTTTGCTTATATGGCACACGTCTGTCAAATATCACAGTCCTTTTTTATATGGTTTTCCTTATAGACTGGATCATTCCTTTCGCATATTGACCAGTTTGAATAATATATTCAGGTGAGATCCCCCCCCCTCCCCCCCTCCCCCTCCCTATTCAAACAAAATGGTAAATCAGCAAATCCTAATACCATAGCTTTTTAAAAAACTTTTGAATTTCTAATACCATGACATTTGATTTTGAGGCACGTGTTCTACCCCTGTTTCTTTATTCGTCGCTTCTCCAAAAGTGCAGCCACTCGAGATATCCCAGATAGTAGATAGCCCTGCTTTAATCGTACCACCTCTTTCTAGGCCCATGTGTATTATTATCACTAGCACAAATATATATTCGGCACGGGTAGGCTCGACGAAAATAGCTTAAATTATTCTTTTTCATTCTTCTCTCCTGCTCCATTAAGAAAAGCTCCCTGCATGATGCATCTCGATTCTGTGTGTCTGCAGTGGTTAACCTATGGGCTGGCCGGGCCTCCAAATCTCGCTTGATTTGGATGCGCACCTCTTTCCACAAGAAAAAAAAAAACAAAGCGGAATGGACACATATAGACGACGAGTGTGAGCCTATATAACAATAAACTAGGTGCGTTTTTGTCAAGGTAGCTCCATTAATTATGGCTTAGCTCCGAACTAAGCAACCTTGCCGGAAACGTCTAATGGTACTAAGTACGTACGTACTACGCGATTATTTCGCTTCCACGTCTAAATCTGAGTTTAAGCAAAAGCAACCTTGCCGGAAACGTCTAAATCTCGATTCTGTTTCTCAACAAAAAAAAGTCAAAATCTGAGTTTTTCTTTCTTGCCGTAATCAGTTCGCTCGCCAAGACGCGTCATCGGAGCTACTACTCCATCCGTTCATAAATAATTGTCTTTTTAGAGATTTTAAATGGACTATCACATACGAATGTAATGTAAACATGTTTTAGAGTGTAGATTTATTCACTTTGTTCCGTATGTAGTCATTTATTGAAATCTCTAGAAAGACAAATATATAGAAACAAATGGAGTAATTCAAAGCATAATCATTGATGACAGACAATTAGCATACAAATCATCTGACGGACGCGCGCGAATCTTGAAGCTCGGCTAAAGTAGATTAATCCCAAGTGGGAGAAAGGAGGAGACGAGACAAATCGGCGGATGATTTGATTAGACCGATCTCAAAAACATGCTTACAAGAGTACAAAGCAAGATACTTGCCCCTCCTCCTCCTGGCTAAGCTACTCCATTGGCCACAGCACCGGCGGCTTTCCATTAAAGAAATCTAAAAGCGGAGAGAGCACTTTCGTCGCTCGCCTATTAATTAATCTCCGACGATTGCCCTCGCTAGTGTCGGCCGGTTAGTTTTCCTCTGACGAATAAAAAGGACTTTTGAACCACAGAGTGATAATAAAAACGAAAATGGAATGTGGAGTGAGGCATAAGGGCGTGCTTCCAAATAGGCTGTAAGTGAGGGGGGCTTTTGCAAGTGTGCATGAATTATTGTTTAGGAGTGGTACGTACTTGTTTTATACTGCACAAAAGTCAAATACCAGAGCTGTAGAGTGGTACTTGTACTTGTATTATGCAGACGGGAGATGAGAATAATTAACAAGAGTCCAGTTCAGAACCGGAAGGCCAGGCTAGCCGACTGACTTAGACAGGCGCATGCATGCATGCATGCAGGGTCGACTGCTGCACTGGCGAATGTCCTGATGTGCCACGAGCGGTGGTTATGAAAGGGAAAAAAAATACTTTGACCATTATACTGAGTGCAGTGGTCCGTATGCCTGCATGCTTTCTTTAATCGGGTTTCTTGGAATCATCGGTGGAGTACAGCCTTGTGTTTGGTCCAGAGATGCACCATAGTTATTTTTTAAATGGTGTATAAAAAATATTTTGCGGTGCTGCTATACTGCTTTCGTCTTTCGAAACAACCTTGGAGGATTCAGAATTGTGACCAGTATTTTAATCGAGGAACGGGGGCGACATGGTACTATATTTCACCCTACGTTAAGACTCTTCTATCTAATTAATCCCAGGTACGGTGAAATGATTGTTTTCTTAAGAAAGCTAGATTTGCCGTCGTTAAAGTAAGAGATAAGAGCATCAAAAGGCCGACACTCCAAACCCGTCCCGAATGTTCGGACGGACGGTCCGGTCACTGACCAGTCACAAAAAATCAGGGCACCTTAAACGGGTCTCAAACGTCTAGACTGACCAACACCCCTCGTATCCGGCCTAAATATGGAACGGATATGCGGTGCCCGTGCGCGTCCGGGCGTGTTCGTCACGTCGCACCCGACAACCCTACCCCACCTAAAATTGCATCAAATCCACCCCTCGCCCTACCGGATCCATTTGTTCTCTCCTCTCTACTTCCTCCTCTACGACGTCCGTTTCGCAGCTCCGCCACCGCGCGCGGTCCACAGCCGACTATTTTTCTGTGCTAAGCAAAGATGCACGGCTGCTCTGAAGATGCTTGCACTTGGTACTGACGTTGGTAAGATGGTCGGGATGGGGAGAGCACACGCCTGAAGACTACTGTCAAGTTCGCCTGCGTCGCGGTGCAGGTGTTTGGAGCAGAGTATCTGAAAGAACTAGATGTGCAGGATACAGAAAATTGTTGGCTATTGGAGAGGCCAAAGGGTTTTCAGGAATACTCGGATCAAATTGATTGCATGCATTGGCAATGGAAGAACTGCCCCAAAGATTTGCAGGGAATGTATCGAGGTCACACCAAAGAAGCCACCTAATACTAGAAGCAGTGGCATGAGATGATTTATAGATTTGGCATGCTTTCTTTGAAATACCGGGTTCTCACAATGACATCAGTGTGCTTCAACGATCTCCAGTGTTCAGGAGGCTTTGTAATGGGGTAACGGCCGTGACTACAATATGGGATACTATCTTGCCGATGGCATCTATCCTCAGTGGGCGATGTTTGTGAAGACCATATCCGAACTACGGGGCAAGAAACAAAGCCATTTTACAACAATGCAGGAAGCAGCTAGGAAAGATGTGGAGAGGGTATTCGGAGTGCTTCAAACTCGTTGAGGAATTGTTCGTGGAGCTGCAATGATGTGGAAATCAAAAACTTTGTGGCATCTAATGACATGTTATGTTATTTTGCACAATATGATTGTCGAGGATGAGAGTGATGGTGTTGCCCAAACCAATAATTTTGAGGCGCTTGGAAAATAAGTGCAAATCCCGAAAGATCAAGATTAAGCTTAGCTTATGAACCTTCTACAGATGCATCAGAATCTTCGAGATCATCATGTGCATACACAGCTACTCGGTGATCTTGTGGAGCATATATGAACCCACAATGAAAATCAAAGAGTTGATGTTTGAGTTGTGAGCTTAAAATAAATTTTATGTAAACACTATGTATTTTTGGTATCAACATTTATTATTTACTTGCACATTTTCGTGTAAAATAGACGTGTATGGATTTGCATAGGTTTGAGAGTCTGAATATGAGATATGTGGATGCCAGGCACGAGATATGAGGGCTCGTCCGGGTGCGTCCGTGGGTGTGTCTGACGTCCATGGACGTATATGAAGTCAGATTTGCTCAGTCCGGCTTTAGATGCTCTAACTGAAGAAATAAGCTGCAAATGTTTATGTATTTGGCTAGCTATCTCGTAGCACGGTGTTTTAATGATTGCCACTGATCATTCAACAATTGCACCAAACCAAAAGCCACCACTATTCAGCATCCACGGTACTACAGCCTATAGGGCAGGTGATCAACTCCTATCAGTTGACCTAGCTACTTTACGAAAGGTAAGTGGAGGTGAAACATCGCAATCTCATTAACATGATTAGCAGTCATATTAAGCGCGCTGATCCCCCAGAATGCAGTAACAAACTAACAATGGTAGCTATTCATAACACTCATCACCTGTCTAGCACTTGATTGTGTTACAACATCAGTGACAAACTTAATCAAAGTTAGAGGGAAAACCTAAACTTTTCATGGGAACATCGTGTTAATGGAACGTAGAAAGTTGTGATATGGTTTTCTGTTCCTTTGGAATAAAGAAAAGCAGTGGATGTTACGTCAGGCATACCCATAAACAAAACCAAAGTAGTGGATAAATCAGAGTTAGTTAGGAGCCTTGAGGCAGAATCTAATGACCTCAGTTGAAAGGGACTCTCTGGACGTCGAGTGATGTGAGAGATTAGTGTGCCCACGAGACGACCTCCTCTCGCTCCTTCAGAAATTGTGCCATGGCTGTTCTTGTGCCTCAAACTGCTTTTTTACATCCGTAGTCTTGCCCTGTCTCTTTGCCAAATGAGTTTTCACTGAAGAAAAAGAAAAAAGGTCCGGTGCACAAAATTTGTTAGTACATGAAAACAACTTATTGTCTAAAAAAACATCAAAACAACTTAGACAGTGTTGTTTTCATAGCTATTTGTTTTATAATATGCGTGTTCAAAAACGATGTTTCCATTTTACGGTGAAAACGCTTTTTGAGAGATGCTAAAATCAGATCTTCATATTTATTCAGATCAGACGAGTTGGAAAGTCATGTTTTATTAGAAAGGTGTACTTTGCATATATAGTCCACTCCTAAATTGTACCTCGTGCTTCCCTAAAGTCTGGGTTTCAATGCTCAATGGGGTTGTAACATTTCTTTGGTATGGAAAAGGACATGCTGGCAGAATCCGAGAAAGCATTTTTTTCTGACCGTGGGCGGATATCCGCTGCTTTATGTGCTCTTTTTTTCTGTGTTCGCATATAGATTTTTGAAAAGTCAAGCTTCTCGCACTTTGACCAAGGTTATGAATAAAAATACCAATGCCTATAATACTAAGAGCATCCCCCCCCTTCCTCTAGTGCCGGCAAACCCAGATGAAACCCAGCGCGTTGGGGGCTCTTGGAGGTGCCTGCAGAAGTTTCGGCGAATCATGTCTTCCCACATGTTCTTTTTCTTGGCCCACTTAATCATTTTTTCCACGAACTTTTGGTTAGGGTGGGGTGTGGCTGGAAAGATGCCCTCCCCAAGCACTCATATTTCGTCTGGATGAAGCATTTGACACCCTAAGACACCAACTTTTTTTGGTTCGGTGGTGTTCTTAGGGGCTCCAACGGTTGGGGATGCTCTAAATGTATACTAGCTCAAGTTTTTAAAGATATACGGATCAAAGTTTTCAGAGATATATGGATCAACGATCAAGCATGAAGGCAGTAGGCATACAAAGAGCGGAAACGGAGCTTCAAATTATGATTTTGGGAATTTAAGCCACTGTGATAACACAGGAGGAACATTGACGGAGGATACAAGATGAAATTTTATAATTTCGCGCATGGTCACCTATAGGTGTTGCGCACATTAGTCTTGGGACATCCCCATGTATGTTCTTGCAACTTTTAGAGTCTGTTTTTTAGGTAGGAGACCTACTTAAGGCTGGATTGGACCCGCCCTTCCTCATCGAGAAGAATCTCACCATTCTCCTTAAATACACAATTAGGGCATCAAATTATGGTTTGGTTTTTTGTATGATTGATTTTTAGCGTTTGGTACTCTTTGCCATAGACACGAGAGTCAGCGAAACCTCGTGTACTACGCGTCATGAGAACTTCATTGTGTTAATCAAAGTACTCCCTCCGGTCCTTTTTAGTTTGCATATAAGATTTGCCCGAAGTCAAAGTATCTTTACTTTGACCAAACTTATTGAAAAGAGTATCAACATTCACAATACCAAATCAATATTTTTAGAATCATTATGAAATGTAGTTTCATAGTATATATAGTTGGTATTATGAATGTTTATATTTTTTAATATAAATTTGGTCAAACTTGGTTGAGTTTGACTTGACAGAAATCTAATACGCGAAGTAAAAAGGATAGGAGGGAGTACTTCAATTTATATATGCAATTCAGATTGCGTGTATCAAATTCTTGCTAGTTCTTCGGTTGTATGCAACAAAACACTAAAACGAACTTTTGGTATGATATAAATGTATCATCCTTAAACACAAACCGACTTTATCTAGCATATTTCTGGATTTATTTCAAGCCTTCAGCGATGTACGTTTAGTGTGAGGAGACGTCCCATCGACTATGAAGGCATTTGTGACTACTTCGTCAATCTTAAAATGATGTGTTGGCTTATTCTCTTGGAGGTGCTCACAAGGGTAGGATGCGGACGCATGCATTCATATGGGTGTGTGTGTATGAGCGTCTGCGTCTGTAATGTGTTAAAAAAAACTTCATTGCTCATGTTGCAACCAAACACTTTCGTCATGGCTACATCATAGTTTCATGCAATAAAATAAAATAAAATGCCCACATCATTGAAGGAAATATGCCCTAGAGGCAATAATAAAGTTATTATTTATTTCATTATATCATGATAAATGTTTATTATTCATGCTAGAATTGTATTAACTGGAAACATAATACATGTGTGAATACATAGACAAACAGAGTGTCACTAGTATGCCTCTACTTGACTAGCTCGTTAATCGAAGATGGTTATGTTTCCTAACCATGAACAAAAGAGTTGTTATTTGATTAACGGGATCACATCATTAGAAGAATGATGTGATTGACATGACCCATTCCATTAGCTTAGCACCCGATCGTTTAGTATGTTGCTATTGCTTTCTTCATGACTTATACATGTTCCTATGACTATGAGATTATGCAACTCCCATTTGCCGGAGGAACACTTTGTGTGCTACCAAACGTCACAACGTAAATGGGTGATTATAAAGGAGCTCTACAGGTGTCTCCGAAGGTACATGTTGGGTTGGCGTATTTCGAGATTAGGATTTGTCACTCCGATTGTCGAAGAGGTATCTCTGGGCCCTCTCGGTAATGCACATCACATAAGCCTTGCAAGCATTGCAACTAATGAGTTAGTTGTGAGATGATGCATTACGGAACGAGTAAATAGACTTGCCAGTAACGAGATTGAACTAGGTATTGAGATATCGACGATCGAATCTCGGGCAAGTAACATACCGATGACAAAGGGAACAACGTATGTTGTTATGCGGTCTGACCGATAAAGATCTTCGTAGAATATGTAGGAGCCAATATGAGCATCCAGGTTCCGCTATTGGTTATTGACCGGAGACGTGTCTCGATCATGTCTACATTGTTCTCGAACCCGTAGGGTCCACGCGCTTAAGGTTTCGATGGCAGTTATATTATGAGTTTATGAGTTTTGATGTACCGAAGTTAGTTCGAAGTCCCGGATGTGATCACGGACATGACGAGGAGTCTCGAAATGGTCGAGACATAAAGATCGATATATTGGAAGCCTATATTTGAATATCGGAATCATTCCGGGTGAAATCGGGATTTTACCGGAGTACCGGGGGGTTACCGGAACCCCCCCGGGGGTTATTGGTGTTGGGTTTCGTAGTAATTTCAAAAAAATTCCTACGCACACGCAAGATCATGTGATGCATAGCAACGAGGGGGAGAGTGTTGTCTACGTACCCAACGCAGACCGACTGCGGAAGCGATGACACGACGTAGAGGAAGTAGTCCTACGTCTTCACGATCCAACCGATCAAGCACCGAAACTATGGCACCTCCGAGTTCGAGCACACGTTCAGCTCAATGACGATCCCCGGACTCCGATCCAGCAAAGTGTCGGGGAAGAGTTCCGTCAGCACGACGGCGTGGTGACGATCTTGATGTACTATAGCAGCAGGGCTTCGCCTAAACTCCGCTACAGTATTATCGAGGTATATGGTGGCAGGGGGCACCGCACACGGCTAAGGAATAGATCACGTGGATCAACTTGTGTGTCTAGAGGTGCCCCCTGCCTCCGTATATAAAGGAGTAGAGGGGGGAGGCTGGCCGGCCAAGGAGGAGGGCGCAGGAGAGTCCTACTCCCTCTAGGAGTAGGATTCCCCCCCCCCAATCCTAGTTCGGAATAGGATTCGCGGAGGGGAAAGAGAGGAAGGGGGGCCGGCCACCTCTCCTAGTCCTAATAGGTCTAGGGGAGGGGGGAGGCGCACGGCCACCTTGGGCTGCCCCTTTCTCCTTTCCACTAAAGCCCATTAAGGCCCATATGGCTCCCGGGGGGTTCCGGTAACCTCCCGGTACTTCGGTAAAATCCCGATTTCACCCGGAACACTTCCGATATCTAAACATAGGCTTCCAATATATCAATCTTTACATCTCGACCATTTCGAGACTCCTCGTCATGTCCGTGATCACATCCGGGACTCCGAACAACCTTCGATACATCAAAATGCATAAACTCATAATATAACTGTCATCGTAACCTTAAGCCTGCGGACCCTACGGGTTCGAGAACAATGTAGACATGACCGAGACACGTCTCCGGTCAATAACCAATAGCGGGACCTAGATGCCCATATTGGCTCCTACATATTCTACGAAGAACTGTACCGGTCAGACCGCATAACAACATACGTTGTTCCCTTTGTCATCGGTATGTTACTTGCCCGAGATTCGATCGTCGGTATCCAATACCTAGTTCAATCTCGTTATCGGCAAGTCTCTTTACTCGTTCCTTAACACATCATCACGCAACTAACATATTAGTTACAATGCTTGCAAGGCTTATGTGATGTGCATTACCGAGAGGGCCCAGAGATACATCTCCGACAATCGGAGTGACAAATCCTAATCTCGAAATACGCCAACCCAACATCTACCTTTGGAGACACCTGTAATGCTCCTTTATAATCACCCAGTTACGTTGTGACGTTTGGTAGCACCAAAGTGTTCCTCCCGGCAAACGGGAGTTGCATAATCTCATAGTCATAGGAACATGTATAAGTCATGAAGAAAGCAATAGCAACATACTAAACGATCGTGTGCTAAGCTAATGGAATGGGTCATGTCAATCAGATCATTCAACTAATGATGTGACCTCGTTAATCAAATAACAACTCATTGTTCATGGTTAGGAAACATAACCATCTTTGATTAACGAGCTAGTCAAGTAGAGGCATACTAGTGACACTTTGTTTGTCTATGTATTCACACATGTATTATGTTTCCGGTTAATACAATTCTAGCATGAATAATAAACATTTATCATGATTATAAGGAAATAAATAATAACTATATTATTGCCTCTAGGGCATATTTCCTTCAGTCTCCCACTTGCACTAGAGTCAATAATCTAGATTACACTGTAATGATTCTAACACCCATGGAGCTTTGGTGCTGATCATGTTTTGCTCGTGGAAGAGGCTTAGTCAACGGGTCTGCAACATTCAGATCCGTATGTATCTTGCAAATCTCTATGTCTCCCACCTGGACTAGATCCCGGATGGAGTTGAAGCGTCTCTTGATGTGTTTGGTCCTTTTGTGAAATCTGGATTCCTTTGCCAAGGCAATTGCACCAGTATTGTCACAAAAGATTTTCATTGGACCCGATGCATTAGGTATGACACCTAGATCGGATATGAACTCCTTCATCCAGACTCCTTCGTTCGCTGCTTCCGAAGCAGCTATGTACTCCGCTTCACATGTAGATCCCGCTACGACGCTTTGTTTAGAACTGCACCAACTGACAGCTCCACCATTTAATGTAAACACGTATCCGGTTTGCGATTTAGAATCGTCCGGATCAGTGTCAAAGCTTGCATCAACGTAACCTTTTACGGCGAGCTCTTTGTCACCTCCATATACGAGAAACATATCCTTAGTCCTTTTCAGGTATTTCAGGATGTTCTTGACCGCTGTCCAGTGATCCATTCCTGGATTACTTTGGTACCTCCCTACTAAACTTATAGCAAGGCACACATCAGGTCTGGTACATAGCATTTCATACATGATAGATCCTATGGCTGATGCATAGGGAACATCTTTCATATTCTCTCTACCTTCTGCAGTGGTCGGGCATTGAGTCTTACTCAATTTCACACCTTGTAACACAGGCAAGAACCCTTTCTTTGCTTGATCCATTTTGAACTTCTTCAAAATTTTGTCAAGGTATGTGCTTTGTGAAAGTCCAATTAAGCGTCTTGATCTATCTCTATAGATCTTAATGCCTAATATGTAAGCAGCTTCACCGAGGTCTTTCATTGAAAAACTTTTATTCAAGTATCCCTTTATGCTATCCAGAAATTCTATATCATTTCCAATTAGCAATATGTCATCCACATATAATATCAGAAATGCTACAGAGCTCCCACTCACTTTCTTGTAAATACAGGCTTTACCGCAAGTCTGTATAAAACTATATGCTTTGATCAACTCATCAAAGCGTATATTCCAACTCCGAGATGCTTGCACCAGTCCATATATGGATCGCTGGAGCTTGCACATTTTGTTAACACTTTTAGGATTGACAAAACCTTCTGGTTGCATCATATACAACTCTTCTTCCAGAAATCCATTCAGGAATGCAGTTTTGACATCCATCTGCCAAATTTCATAATCATAAAATGCGGCAATCGCTAACATGATTCGGACGGACTTAAGCATCGCTACGGGTGAGAAGGTCTCATCGTAGTCAATCCCTTGAACTTGTCGAAAACCTTTCGCGACAAGTCGAGCTTTGTAGACAGTAACATTACCATCAGCGTCAGTCTTCTTCTTGAAGATCCATTTATTCTCAATTGCTTGCCGATCATCGGGCAAGTCAACCAAAGTCCATACTTTGTTCTCATACATGGATCCCATCTCAGATTTCATGGCTTCAAGCCACTTTGCGGAATCTGGGCTCACCATCGCTTCTTCATAGTTCGTAGGTTCATCATGATCTAGTAGCATGACTTCCAGAACTGGATTACCGTACCACTCTGGTGCCGATCTTACTCTGGTTGATCTACGAGGTTCAGTAGTATCTTGTTCTGAAATTTCATGATCATTATCATTAACTTCCTCACTTATTGGTGTAGGTGTCGCAGAAACAATTTTCTGTGATGTACTACTTTCCAACAAGGGAGCAGGTACAGTTACCTCGTCAAGTTCTACTTTCCTCCCACTCACTTCTTTCGAGAGAAACTCCTTCTCAAGAAAGTTTCCGAATTTAGCAACAAAAGTCTTGCCTTCGGATCTGTGATAGAAGGTGTATCCAATAGTTTCCTTTGGATATCCTATGAAGACACATTTCTCCGATTTGGGTTCGAGCTTATCAGGTTGGAGCTTTTTCACATAAGCATCGCAGCCCCAAACTTTAAGAAACGACAACTTTGGTTTCTTGCCAAACCACAGTTCATAAGGAGTCATCTCAACGGATTTTGATGGTGCCCTATTTAACGTGAATGCGGCCGTCTCTAGAGCATAACCCCAAAACGATAGCAGTAAATCAGTAAGAGACATCATAGATCGCACCATATCTAGTAAAGTACGATTACGACGTTCAGACACACCATTACGCTATGGTGTTCCGGGTGGCGTGAGTTGCGAAACTATTCCACAGTTTTTCAAATGTACACCAAACTCGTAACTCAAATATTCTCCTCCACGATCAGATCGTAGAAACTTTATTTTCTTGTTACGATGATTTTCAACTTGACTCTGAAATTCTTTGAACTTTTCAAATGTTTCAGACTTATGTTTCATTAAGTAGATATACCCATATCTGCTTAAATCATCTGTGAAGGTGAGAAAATAACGATATCCGCCACGAGCCTCAATATTCATCGGACCACATACATCGGTATGTATGATTTCCAACAAATCTGTTATTCTCTCCATAGTACCGGAGAACGGTGTTTTAGTCATCTTGCCCATGAGGCACGGTTCGCAAGTACCAAGTGATTCATAATCAAGTGGTTCCAAAAGTCCATCAGTATGGAGTTTCTTCATGCGCTTTATACCGATATGACCTAAACGACAGTGCCACAAATAAGTTGCACTTTCATTATCAACTCTGCATCTTTTGGCTTCAACATTATGAATATGTGTATTATTACTATCGAGATTCAATAAGAATAGACCACTCTTCAAGGGTGCATGACCATAAAAGATATTACTCATATAAATAGAACAACCATTATTCTCTGATTTAAATGAATAACCGTTTCGCATTAAACAAGATCCAGATATAATGTTCATGCTCAACGCTGGCACCAAATAACAATTATTTAGGTCTAATATTAATCCCGAAGGTAGATGTAGAGGTAGCGTGCCGACCGTGATCACATCGACTTTGGAACCGTTTCCCACGCGCATCGTGACCTCGTCCTTAGCCAATCTTCGCTTAATCTGTAGCCCCTGTTTCGAGTTGCAAATATTAGCAACAGAACCAGTATCAAATACCCAGGTGCTACTGCGAGCATTAGTAAGGTACACATCAATAACATGTATATCACATATACCTTTGTTCACTTTGCCATCCTTCTTATCCGCCAAATACTTGGGGCAGTTCCGCTTCCAGTGACCAGTCTGCTTGCAGTAGAAGCACTCAGTTTCAGGCTTAGGTCCAGACTTGGGTTTCTTCTCTTGAGCAGCAACTGGCTTGCTGTTCTTCTTGAAGTTCCCCTTCTTCTTTCCTTTGCCCTTTTTCTTGAAACTAGTGGTCTTGTTGACCATCAACACTTGATGCTCTTTCTTGATTTCTACCTCCGCAGCTTTCAGCATTGCGAAGAGCTCGGGAATAGTCTTGTTCATCTCTTGCATATTATAGTTCATCACGAAGCTCTTGTAGCTTGGTGGCAGTGATTGGAGAATTCTGTCAATGACGCAATCATCTGGAAGATTAACTCCCAATTGAATCAAGTGATTATTATACCCAGACATTTTGAGTATATGCTCACTGACAGAACTGTTCTCCTCCATCTTGCAGCTATAGAATTTATTGGAGACTTCATATCTCTCAATCCGGGCATTTGCTTGAAATATTAACTTCAACTCCTGGAACATCTCATATGCTCCATGACGTTCAAAACGTCGTTGAAGTCCCGATTCTAAGCCGTAAAGCATGGCACACTGAACTATCGAGTAGTCATCAGCTTTGCTCTGCCAGATGTTCATAACTTCTGGCGTTGCTCCAGCAGCAGGCCTGGCACCCAGCGGTGCTTCCAGGACGTAATTCTTCTGTGCAGCAATGAGGATAATCCTCAAGTTACGGACCCAGTCCGTGTAATTGCTACCATCATCTTTCAACTTTGCTTTCTCAAGGAACGCATTAAAATTCAACGGAACAACAGCACGAGCCATCTATCTACAATCAACATAAACAAGCAAGATACTATCAGGCACTAAGTTCATGATAAATTTAAGTTCAATTAATCATATTACTTAAGAACTCCCACTTAGATAGACATCCCTCTAATCCTCTAAGTGATCACGTGATCCAAATCAACTAAACCATGTCCGATCATCACGTGAGATGGAGTAGTTTCATCGGTGAACATCATTATGTTGATCATATCTACTATATGATTCACGCTCGACCTTTCGGTCTCCGTGTTCCGAGGCCATATCTGTATATGCTTGGCTCGTCAAGTATAACCTGAGTATTCTGCGTGCGCAACTGTTTTGCACCCATTGTATTTGAACGTAGAGCCTATCACACCCGATCATCACGTGGTGTCTCAGCACGAAGAACTTTCGCAACGGTGCATACTCAGGGAGAACACTTCTTGATAATTTAGTGAGAGATCATCTTATAATGCTACCGTCAATCAAAGCAAGATAAGATGCATAAAAGATAAACATCACATGCAATCAATATAAGTGATATGATATGGCCATCATCATCTTGTGCCTGTGATCTCCATCTCCGAAGCACCATCATGATCACCATCGTCGCCGGCGCGACACCTTGATCTCCATCGTAGTATCGTTGTCGTCTCGCCAATCTTATGCTTCCACGACTATCACTACCGTTTAGTAATAAGGTAAAGCATTACATCGCGATTGCATTGCATACAATAAAGCGACAACCATATGGCTCCTGCCAGTTGCCGATAACTTGGTTACAAAACATGATCATCTCATACAATAAAATTCAGCATTATGCCTTGACCATATCACATCACAACATGCCCTGCAAAAACAAGTTAGACGTCCTCTACTTTGTTGTTGCATGTTTTACGTGGCTGCTATGGGCTTAAGTAAGAACCAATCTCACCTACGCATCAAAACCACAACGATAGTTTGTCAAATAGACTCCGTTTTAACCTTCGCAAGGACCGGGCGTAGCCATACTTGGTTCAACTAAAGTTGGAGAGACAGTCGCCCGCAAGCCATCTATGTGCAAAGCACGTCGAGGGAACCGGTCTCGCGTAAGCGGACGCGTAAGGTTGGTCCGGGTCGTCTCGTCCAACAATACCGCTGAACCAAAGTATGACATTCTGGTAGGCAGTATGACTTGTATCGTCCACAACTCACTTGTGTTCTACTCGTGCATATAACATCAACATAAATAACCTAGGCTCTGATACCACTGTTGGGTTTCGTAGTAATTTCAAAAAAATTCCTACGCACACGCAAGATCATGTGATGCATAGCAACGAGGGGGAGAGTGTTGTCTACGTACCCAACGCAGACCGACTGCGGAAGCGATGACACGACGTAGAGGAAGTAGTCGTACGTCTTCGCGATCCAACCGATCAAGCACCGAAACTATGGCACCTCCGAGTTCGAGCACACGTTCAGCTCAATGACGATCCCCGGACTCCGATTCAGCAAAGTGTCGGGGAAGAGTTCTGTCAGCACGACGGCGTGGTGACGATCTTGATGTACTATAGCAGCAGGGCTTCGCCTAAACTCCGCTACAGTATTATCGAGGTATATGGTGGCAGGGGGCACCGCACACGGCTAAGGAATAGATCACGTGGATCAACTTGTGTGTCTAGAGGTGCCCCCTGCCTCCGTATATAAAGGAGTAGAGGGGGGAGGCTGGACGGCCAAGGAGGAGGGCGTAGGAGAGTCCTACTCCCTCTAGGAGTAGGATTCCCCCCCCCCAATCCTAGTCGGAATAGGATTCGCGGAGGGGGAAAAGAGGAGGAGGGGGCCGGCCACCTCTCCTAGTCCTAATAGGACTAGGGGAAGGGGGAGGCGCACAGCCCATCTAGGGCAGCCTCTTCTCTTTTCCACCAAGGCCCACTATGGCCCATATAGCTCCCGGGGGGTTCCGGTAACCCTCCCGGTATTCCGGTAAAATCCCGATTTCACCCGGAACACATCCGATATCCAAACATAGGCTTCCAATATATCAAGCTTTACGTCTCGACCATTTTGAGACTCCTCGTCATGTCCATGATCACATCCGGGACTCCGAACAACCTTCGATACATCAAAATGCATAAACTCATAATGTAACTGTCATCGTAACCTTAAGCGTGCGGACCCTACGGGTTCGAGAACAATGTAGACATGACCGAGACACGTCTCCGGTCAATAACCAATAGCGGGACCTGGATGCCCATATTGGCTACTACATATTCTACGAAGATCTTTATCGGTCAGACCGCATAACAACATACGTTGTTCCCTTTGTCATCGGTATGTTACTTGCCCGAGATTCGATCGTCGGTATCCAATACCTAGTTCAATCTCGTTATCGGCAAGTCTCTTTACTCGTTCCGTAATACATCATCTCACAACTAACATATTAGTTGTAATGCTTGCAAGGCTTATGTGATGTGTATTACCGAGAGGGCCCAGAGATACCTCTCCGACAATCGGAGTGACAAATCCTAATCTCGATATACGCTAACCCAACATCTACCTTCGGAGACACCTGTAATGCTCCTTTATAATCACCCAGTTACGTTGTGACGTTTGGTAGCACCCAAAGTGTTCCTTCGGCAAACGGGAGTTGCATAATCTCATAGTCATAGGAACATGTATAAGTCATGAAGAAAAGAAAGCAATAGCAACATACTAAACGATCGTGTGCTAAGCTAATGGAATGGGTCATGTCAATCAGATCATTCAACTAATGATGTGACCTACGTTAATCAAATAACAACTCATTGTTCATGGTTAGGAAACATAACCATCTTTGATTAACGAGCTAGTCAAGTAGAGGCATACTAGTGACACTCTGTTTGTCTATGTATTCACACATGTATTATGTTTCCGGTTAATACAATTCTAGCATGAATAATAAACATTTATCATGAAATAAGGAAATAAATAATAACTTTATTATTGCCTCTAGGGCATATTTCTCAGTTACTACCGAATCTCGTAGGTAAACCAGACTAAGATCCGCACTAGAGTGGTACGGTAATCCTGTTCTGGAAGTCATGCTACTAGACCATGACGAACTTGCGAACTATGAGGAAGCGATGATGAGCCCAGATTCCGCGAAATGGTTTGAGGCCATGAAATCTGAGATATGATCCATGTATGAGAACAAAGTATGGATTTTGATGGATTTGCCCGATGATCGGCAAGCCATAGAAAATAAATGGATCTTCAAGAGGAAGACGGACGCTGATAGTAGTGTTACTATCTACAAAGCTAGAATTGTCGCAAAAGGTTTTCGACAAGTTCAAGGTGTTGACTACGATGAGATTTTCTCACTCGTATCTATGCTTAAGTCTGTCCGAATCATGTTAGCAATTGCCGCATTTTATGAAATCTGGCAAATGGATAAACAAAACTGCATTCCTTAATGGATTTATTGTATATGATGCAACCAGAAGGTTTTGTCAATCCTAAAAGTGTTAACAAAATGTGCAAGCTCCAGCGATCCATATATGGACTGGTGCAAGCATCTCGGAGTTGGAATATACGCTTTGATGAGTTGATCAAAGCATATAGTTTTATACAGACTTGCGGTAAAGCCTGTATTTACAAGAAAGTGAGTGGGAGCACTACAACATTTCTGATAAGTATATGTGAATGACATATTGTTGATCGGAAATAATGTAGAATTATTCTGCAAAGCATAAAGGAGTGTTTGAAAGGAGTTTTTCAAAGAAAGACCTCAGAGAAGCTGCTTACATATTGAGTATCAAGATCTATAGAGATAGATCAAGACGCTTGATAATTTTTTCAATGAGTACATACCTTGACAAGATTTTGAAGTAGTTCAAAATGGAACAGTCGAAGAAAAAGTTCTTGCCTGTGTTACAAGGTGTAAAATTGAGTAAGACTCAAAGCTTGACCACGGCAGAAGATAGAAAGAGAATGAAAGTCATTCCCTATGCCTTGGTCATAGGTTCTATAAAGTATGCCATGCTGTGTACCAGATCTGTTGTATACCCTACACTGTGTTAAGCGAGGGAATACAATAGTGATCTAGGAAGTAGGTCGCTGGACAATGGTCAAAATTATCCTTAGTGAAATAAGGATATGTTTCTCGATTATGGACATAACAAAAAGGTTCATCGTAAAGGGTTACGTCGATACAAATTTTTGACACCGATCTGGATGACTCTAAGTCTCGATCTAGATACATATTGAAAGTGGGAGCAATTAGCTAGAGTAGCTCCGTGCAGAGCATTGTTGACATAGATATTTGCAAAATACTTACGGATCTGAATATAAAAGACCCGTTGATTAAAGTTGTCTCACAAGCAAAAACATGATCACACCTTAGTACTCTTTGGGTGTTAATCACATAGCGATGTGAACTAGATTACTGACTCTAGTAAACCCTTTGGGTGTTGGTCACATATCGATGTGAACTATGGGTGTTAACCACATAAAGATGTGAACTATTGATGTTAGATCACATGGCGATGTGAACTAGATTATTGACTCTAGTGCAAGTGGGAGACTGAAGGAAATATGCCCTAGAGGCAATAATAAAGTTATTATTTATTTCCTTATATCATGATAAATGTTTATTATTCATGCTAGAATTGTATTAACCGGAAACATAATACATGTGTGAATACATAGACAAACAGAGTGTTACTAGTATGCCTCTACTTGACTAGCTCGTTAATCGAAGATGGTTATGTTTTCTAACCATGAACAAAAGAGTTGTTATTTGATTAACGGGATCACATCATTAGAAGAATGATGTGATTGACATGATCCATTCCATTAGCTTAGCACCCGATCGTTTAGTATGTTGCTATTGCTTTCTTCATGACTTATACATGTTCCTATGACTATGAGATTATGCAACTCCCGTTTGCCGGAGGAACACTTTGTGTGCTACCAAACGTCACAACGTAAATGGGTGATTATAAAGGAGCTCTATAGGTGTCTCCGAAGGTACATGTTGGGTTGGCGTATTTCGAGATTAGGATTTGTCACTCCGATTGTCGGAGAGGTATCTCTGGGCCCTCTCGGTAATGCACATCACATAAGCCTTGCAAGCATTGCAACTAATGAGTTAGTTGTGAGATGATGCATTACGAAATGAGTAAAGAGACTTGCCAGTAACGAGATTGAACTAGGTATTGAGATACCGACGATCGAATCTCGGGCAAGTAACATACCGATGACAAAGGGAACAACATACGTTGTTATGCGGTCCGACCGATAAAGATCTTCGTAGAATATGTAGGAGCCAAGAGCATCCAGGTTCCGCTATTGGTTATTGACCGGAGATCAGTCATGTCTACATTGTTCTCGAACCCGTAGGGTCCGCACGCTTAAGGTTTCGATGACAGTTATATTATGAGTTTATGAGTTTTGATGTACCGAAGTTAGTTCGGAGTCCCGGATGTGATCACGGACATGACGAGGAGTCTCGAAATGGTCAAGACATAAAGATCGATATATTGGAAGCCTATATTTGGATATCGGAATCGTTCCGGGTGAAATCGGGATTTTACCGGAGTACCGGGGGGTTACCGGAACCCCCCGGGGGTTATTGGGCCTACATGGGCCCTAAGGGAGAAGAGGAAAGGAGACAAGAGGTGGCCGCGCGCCCCTCCCCTCCCTAGTCTGAATAGGACAAGGAGAGGGGGGCGGCGCCCCCCCTTTTTCCTTTCTCTCCCCCTTGGCGCGCCCTCCTTGGCCGGCCGCCCCCTCCCCTTGGCTCCTTTATATACGGGGGCAGGGGGGCACCCTAGAACACACAAGTTGATCCTCGTGATCGTTTTCTTAGCCGTGTGCGGTGCCCCCTTCCACCATAATCCTCGATAATATTGTAGCGGTGCTTAGGCGAAGCCCTGCGACGGTAGAACATCAAGATCGTCACCACGCCGTCGTGCTGACGGAACTCTTCCCCGACACTTTGTTGGATCGTAGTCCGGGGATCGTCATCGAGTTGAACGTGTGCTAAAACTCGGAGGTGTTGTAGTTTCGGTGCTTGATCGGTCGGGCCGTGAAGACGTACGACTATATCAACCGCGTTGTGCTAACGCTTACGCTGTCGGTCTACAAGGGTACGTAGATCACACTCACCCCTCTCGTTGCTATGCATCATCATGATCTTGCGTGTGCGTAGGAAATTTTTTAAAATTACTACGTTCCCCAACAATCATACTGACTTGTTGGTGCTGAAAGATATGTTAGTAGCGATTATTTCTAGTTGTTGCATGAAGATTGGTGGTTGGGATTACAAATTGACAAAATAAATGATACCATCTTGTCGAAAAATCGAGCCATCTTGTATATATTAAATATGAGAATATGTCTCATGATATATCTAATGAAGTGTATTTAAAATTTTATATGTAGATAATTTTCTCTATAGTTAACCCCTGGAAAAACATAAATTATTTATATTTTGTTGAACACATAATTACTTATACTTAAAGCATACCCGTGCTTTTGGTGGGTGCTCGCGAGGTGAGGGAAACAAAGAGTAAACTTTTCTTTTGAGTGTTTCGCTTTGTGATATACTTTGGTCTTGTTAATGCATAAAGCCGGATGCTTATTGTTGTAGATAAGGCACTGCTTGCAAATCTCTCAATTTCTCGAGTTGTTTTCATCACAATATATGGTGGATTGCCACACGTCGAGTTGGTATTACCTCGTGATCTGATAATCTCCTGCTCATTATCTTTGTTATTCGAGACACCGTACAGTTTGCATATGATTCTTTTTTCTTGGCCTCCTCATTTTTCAATAGCAAGGAAGATGTCAGTGAACATTTAGACCTAGGGTATATTGTTTTCGCATTTAGTTTGGGCTAAAATAATTCTTGAAAGACCGGCTTAGGTAAAAAAGAAAAATCCACATTACAACCTTGAACTAACCTCACAGTTTGATATTCAGCCCTCAACTACAAAACCGGGCATCCTACACCCCGAACTAATCACTCGGTTCAAAAATCAACCCTCCATCCGGTTTTGACTCATTTGAGCGGTTTTGACAAATAACTGGGCAGTGCCATGTCACCTTCTGACCCCTCACATGTGGGACTCACTTATAGGAAAAAATATATCCTCATTCTCTCCGTTTTCTGTTGGAATACCCCTAGATGACCGGCTGCACCAACGTGAGATTCTCTCACGTAGCTCTCTTTCTCTCTCTGTAACTACCAATGCATGATGCATGAGCTTATCTAGATGAGTTGGTCAAGGAGGTTGTTAACGTAGTGGCCGTACCTACGTGCTCCTCTTTTTTCTTTTTTTCTTTTTTTGCGATGACCTACGTGCTCGTCTTCTCTACTTACAGCTTTTCTCTCGCGGGCGCCATCGCTGCCATCGAGGTCGTCGGCGAGAAGTGCGTCCGGACCCGTCTCCATCCCGTCATAGACCACTCGAGCCCGTGACACCTCGCCGGAGAGCTCACTACCGGTCTGCTCTTCTGTATAGAAGAAGGGGAAGGGGCCAACGAGGCCGTGAGGGACCAACCAGTCAGAGGAATCGATTCATAGATCAGCAGGGGCTCGGCGTCCTTTGCGGCTATGGGAGAGGGAGCGCCTCCAGGTGCCAGAGGGAGGGGCCAGGCGAGCGGAGAAGGCCGTACGTCGGTCTCCGATGGTGGAACATGTAAGGAAGTCGGGAGCGGCAGAGCGAGTGGGGTTCCTGGCTTTCTGCTAACCGCGGGGACAGGAGATATGGGGGGAGGTGCAGCGCTGCTGGTTGGTCGTCGGCGGGGCTGTCAAACAAGGCAGCGGCGGCTGTTTTGCAGAGCTCGGGTCAAATCAACGAGAGAACTACAAAGAGAACGATCCAACCAACTTTTTTATTGCATGGGCTGCTGATTTGGCACTGCCAAGTCACCGGTCAACGCGGTCAAAACCACTCAAATGAGTCAAAACCGGATGGAAGGTTGATTTTTGAACCATGTGGTTAGTTCGGGGTGTAGAATGACCGGTTTTGTAGTTGAGGGTTGAATATTGAACTGTGTAGTTAGTTCAAGATTGTAATGTGGACTTTTCTCTAGGTAAAATGATGAGAAGATATAAAAGGAAAATCAGGAGGTGGTTCTTCCTCATTTATTTGTATCAACTATGCATGCATGACTGTAATGATGCCATGCTATAACTAGACAAACGCCATATGAGAGCTGCATAAATTAATGATAAATCCTTTCTAAATATATAAAGAGACGTCACTGTCGAGCTCTTGACCTCTCGAGGCTCCCTGATCCTATAGAACGACTAGACTAGAATTTTTTTGGGGCGCTTAACCACTGTTCACTGTGCCTAACCAATAATGCCCTTGTGAGTCACGCCCTAGGCATAGCATGGGCACACAAAAAGTGAACTCCAACCAGTACATCAACGCGCAATGTGTAAGGCAGCAACTAATCAAAAATCAAGATATGTAAACGTTAACCAAACTAGTAATCAACGCTAAATGCGTAATGCAACATCTAATCAAAAAATCAAGATATGTAAACGTAAACCAAACTTATGTAGCAAATCTTTCATTGCCCTTGCTGCAACCAAACAAATTCATCATGGTTGGCCACGTCGTAGTTTTCATGCAAAATAAAAAAGATAAAACAAAATGCCCACATCGTCACTTGCTGTCGCTGAAAGATGTGTTATAGTAACGTTTGTTTCCAGTTGTCGCGCGAAAGATTGGTGTTTGGGGTTACAAATTGACAAAACAGAAAAACATGGTACGTTGCAGTACATTTTTTCAATAATCAAGACAAAAGCTACACACCCACCATCCTCGTGTCAGTAGCAACGACAGTGATCCTTTTCGAAAAATCCCTCCTCCGAAATTCAAAACCAGAGCCCCTCATCCAGTTTCGTTTTCTGTTGAGGGGCAAAATGGTCAGACCCGCACCAACAGTCCACTCAAAGCCGTTGTTATCCCGAAAAGCCAGCCACCGCCGCATAAAGCAGAGAAAACGGATAATAAAAAACGAAAATGAAAACAAAAGCAACAATCTCTCGTAATCTCTCTTAATCACGCCTAAGCTCCCCCGAAACTCCAGATCAGGGCCGCTAATCTCCCCGAAACACCCCCGGAAGTTTCCCGTTTCACCTTCGTCCGTTTTTCGTCCCGCATTTCTCACGGAGGAGAGAGAGGGCGTAGGGCAGTACCAGTCTCCAGCTCCACCAAACCAGCAGAGCTCTCTCTCTCTCTAGTCCTCTCCCCCTCCACTCCGCTCCCTCCCCCCACAGCGCAGCAGGGCGCACGTTATCGGATTCGGGCGCGCGCGGCCGAGATCCGGGCCGCCGCCGCAGCACGCCGCCGCTGCGCGCGATCTCGTCGCCGCGGGAGCTGCATTGCGCGGCTCGCCGTCTCCCCGGCGTTTACCCGGGGGCGGCTCCGGCGGAGGCGGAGGGGCGGGGGGCGGGTCTCGTCCGCGATCCACCAGATCCGACCTCGCCGGCGACGGCGGCGCTGCCATGGAGCCCGACGCGCCGCTCGACTACGCGCTCTTCCAGCTCTCCCCCCGCCGCTCCAGGTGAGGAAGCGGGGCACTGGGGAGGGGATGCCTCGCCCTTCCGTTGCGGTTTCGCGTGGGCTGAGGGTGGCTGGCTGACTGACTCTGCCTGCGCAGGTGCGAGCTCGTGGTGTCCGGCAGTGGGCGGACGGAGAAGATCGCGTCTGGGTCGGTGAAGCCGTTCGTGACGCACCTGCGCGCCGCGGAGGAGCAGGCGGCGGCCCAGCCGCCGCAGCCGGCCATCCGGCTGCAGCTGGACCGGCGCGCCGCGTGGTTCAGCAAGGGCACCCTCGAGAGGTTTGCTGATGTGGCTTATGCGGCGGTGCTCGGGTCGGTGGTCTGTCGATTGTCGAGGAGATTGGATTCTGATGGGTGCTTGCCTGGTTCCTTTGTGCTTGAAGGTTCGTGCGCTTCGTGAGCACGCCGGAGGTGCTGGAGATGGCGAATACGTTCGATGCAGAAATGTCGCAGCTAGAAGGGGCTAGGAAGATTTACGCGGCACAGGGAGTGAGTATCAATTATCAAGCAGTTCTTTCAGCATGTTATGCAGTGTAGCATTTGTCTAAAATTGGCAATTCTTTATGCAGACTGCTGTAGGTGCTACCTCGGGTCCAGCTGGTATGCCCTAATGTCTTGAGTCTTTTCATACCTCATACAGTTCATTAACACTCGTTCATCATGAGAAACCGAGTCCATCTTAACTGGAGTTACTCAATGGGAGCTGATAAAATCCAGTAGCAAGAGATTGTTCTCTTGTTGAATTGGCAACTGTATTATTGGCTTGCATTAAGAATTTAGGAACCTTTGATTAATGCTAGATACATTGATGCCACCATGTCTATATTATTCATCACATATTAACATGAACCTCCATTAATAAGGTAACATGTTAGATTAATGTGACATTATTACTGTCATGTATGGAAGCATGTGATGCTTCTGCCTTCTGGATATAATTATGTAAACTCTTCTTCTGCTTGTCAGCTGAAGCCTCAGCAGCAGCTGCAGACATTACAAAGTAAGTCCATCTCTTATTTCAATTGCCGCTCATTTACCTTGTTTGCCAGATAAAATTGATTCATTCACAATTAGTTTGTACTTTGTTAAGTAGATTAATATTGTGATGAAACACGTTAACTGTAGTTTTTTTGCCAAGTCTTGCACACATTGTGGTTTATACTCCATATGATTATTGTGGAAATGATGTTCCCATCGTGTTAGCTCCTTTCTATAACCTTTCGCAAAAATTCAGAGTGCAGATACTTGTAGCATGTGGACAATAACGCCCGTATGAAGTTAGTTTCTTTATCCTGGATGGTTAATTCGATTTTATTCTGTGATTACATCTCGTGCACTTTTTGTGGATATATTTCTGTCTTCCTTTTTTGGGAGCTTTGAGTGAAACAAACTGCCATCCTTTAATTGGTCTACGGTGCTTATATAAGGACTAATTGTTATTAGTTTAATGAAATGTTATTGACTGGAGGACCGTGGTTATCATTTTTTTTGTTACACCTTTGTTTATTTATGTACAAGACTCAATCTACTTCTTACTAAATTAGAATGATTGATATGCATTCATGTGACAACGCAATGTGCTGTGAGTTTTTGATAGACAAGACATCTTGAATACATAATTTTTGTCTGTAGGCTGTGTCGTGGTATCAAGTAATTTACAGTTTTACCCTTTTAATGCAACCTGAAATATCTTAACTATCCATAATTTATGCCCTGGCTATTTTTGTGCAGGAAGGAGCTTCTTAGAGCAATTGATGTCCGTTTAAGTGCACTTAAACAAGACCTTGTCACGTCTTGTGCCCGGGCATCATCTGCAGGGTTCAACCATGATAGTGTCTCTGAGCTTCTCCATTTTGCGGACCACTTTGGTGCCAGCAGGCTGAGGTATGATTGAAGCTTGTCAAGCCCATAATTCAGTTATAAACTTACAATCATATAGGCGTATGGGTATTACTCGAAAGTCTTGGTGGTCAGTGTTAAGTAGTCCAACGAAATTACAGCTACAGCTTATCTAGTAAGCACATTAAGGTACAATCCACCAGCAACAACTACTTTGGTATATCTAAAAGTTGATGTGCAGATTTAGCACAAGTGAGCCCCCATCAGCAGTAGACTGATGTGCTCAAGTTATCCTTTTTGACATCAAACAAGCAGATCTAATTGAGGATATAAAACAACATGCAGCTGTAAAGAGAAAGTTTATGACTGTTTCTATCAAATGCCATTATAATACACGTCAACTTAGTTCTATGCTCCCGCAAAAAAAAAACTTAGTTCTATGAGGATTAGCATGGCATAATTAACAAAATGAGATGCTGGATGGTGGAAGTTGTATAGAAACAATAGAACTCAAGTTTAGGAAATAATTCAAGCACCCTGAAGTTATCATTCTGGAAATTGGGAAAAGTTTGCAGGAGAAGGTTCTCTTAGGAATTAGGAGGGTGGGTCATGTTGAATTGGAGCGCATTGAGATATGATATCTTCTGTCACAGTCGTTGTTTATTTTTTGTTCCTTTGTTGTCTTTCTTGATGAATGGTGTTTAGATACATATGACAACTTGAACTTGTTATATCCAGCGAAGCATGCAACAAATATATGTCCCTTTGCCAGCGTCGTCCAGACATCAATCCTCAGGCATCCCCAGCACCTTCATCACACTGGAAGAGCTTTGAAGATGGGGATCTTCGTGACTCCTGCAGTTCAGACATGTCTATAGATGAGCCACAGGCCGATCACGGTGGATCCAGCAATAGATCTACAAGTTGGGGTAGTGTCCTGCATACTGATAGATTAAGCAACAACCAACATTCAGTTGATGTTCCATCAGGATCGAGCTCTGAACAGCAATCTAAGCCAACCATCCAGCAGACAGTAGATAAACAAGAAAACGAAACTGATGCTCCTCCTGCTCCTGCTAAAGAGCTTTCGAGGCGTTTGAGTGTGCAAGATAGAATAAGCATGTTTGAGAATAAGCAAAAGGAGCAAACTTCAACTTCTGGTAACAGCAACTCTGCAGGTACTGCTAAGGTTGTTCCAGTGAAAGGTGAGCACCGCAGGGTGCCTTCTGTTGCGTCCATGGACAAGTTGGTAAGGAGGTGGAGCAGTGTCAGTGACATGAGCATTGATCTGGGTAACAATGATAACAGTGGCTCTAATGACAAAAGTGAAAATGGAACTCCAGCTGGGACACCAACATCTGCCAATCTGGAGGCCAGTTCAAAAGTAAGAGCTGATAAGGATGCTAGTGGGGTGAAGAATCCAGACACATCTCAATCTTGGTCACGTCAAAAGGATGGTGACAAGCCCAAGGATTCTACCACTACAAATGCTTCTTCGTCCTCAACCTTTAATACTACATCTCCACCCTCATTATCAGCCATTGTTACCGAGGCTCCTGAAAAGCAGACTAGATCTTGTTCGGGAGATGACATGGCTATAGCCTCTAGTACTGAGAGTGAGTTGTCCTTTGACAAGGAGCAGGGAGTTAACCAAGGACAAGGTGACACAAAGTTGTCAGAGCATGTTGCTTCAAATGTTTCCACTCAAAACCGACAAAAAACATCTTCAAGGCCAGCTGAGGAAGCTTTCCCGAAACATTATGATACTTTAACTAGTCCATCGTCAGAGGATCATGTCCAGATAGATAAGGAAATAACTCCTGTTGCTCATGAAGTACCAGTTGCAAGTGAACAGATTGGACGTAAAGATAGTAGAGGTTCTCGCCTTCGTTCAAAAGAGATGCATGCTGGAGCAGATGCAGTTGTGAAGAAGGATCGATCCTTTCGAACAGTTGGGAAAACGTCAAGTGGTGTCGATCTCAAATCAAAAGCCACATCCAATTCTCGCAATAATGTTAGGGGTTCATCTGGTAGGGACGAAGCTGGCTCTACAGAATCTGAAGTTCATGATGCTAGCTCGCGGCGGAAAAGTCTACCACGGAAGGTAGAGGATGTGCGGAGAAAGGTTGCTGTTGGGTCTGAAATACTGCCTCAATCGGATTATTCTAGTCGCCAGGGATCAAATTTGAGCAGACAATCATCTAATGCTGAGCAGGAATTGAGTTTGCTGGGAGGTAAAGTTAAATCAGTAAATGATGCAAATGCTATTCCCTTGGAGCAGACTAGGGTGACGAAACCGGCAAAGGGGAATCAAGATCGGCATGATGAACTGCAAATGAAGGCCAATGAGTTGGAGAAACTATTTGCTGCACACAAGCTAACCACTTCCAGGAGAGGAAAGTCTACAGATGCACAGGTTGATGACACACCTAGGTTAAGTGAGGTAAAGCCTACACAGGTTCTTCCAGAGAAGATTTGTACGAAACAAACTGTGATGGAGAGTAACAACTTTGATGCCAATGAGCTTCTGAAGATGGTGGACAACGAAGGGTATAACAACAGCACACCAGAAAAACTTGGGATGCTTAGCCTAGAAGAGTCACGGGGAAAGTTTTATGATCAATATATGCAGAAGAGGGATGCAAAACTAAAGGAGGATTGGAAGCTGCAGAAAGAAGAGAAGGAAGCAATATTGAAGGCAATGCATGAAAGTCTAGAAAGGAGCAAGGCTGAGATGCGGGCCAAATTCTCTCGATCTGCTTTGCAATCAGTTTCACGAAATAAGGATCAGGTATTAGATTCTACATGGATTAGTTCTGTACTTCAACAGAAAATAGTAATTAAGAAATTCTGTTATTTTGTAATGCTAGCTTATACCCCAAATGCTGTACTCTGTTTTTTTTACTAAAGGTAAAAGGCTAGTTCAATTTTTCTGCGAAGTACTGAAAGTATGTTTTTCAGCAAGTATAGATGTAGAATTAATGCTACAATCATTTGACATATTGCAACTTGCAATAATGCGCACTTCTGGATTTTGCTTGTTAATAATTTGTTATGTTTGCCTTTTCCAGGGGGCAGATTCTTTCCTGGTAGAAGATGAAATGAACAGTGATTACCTATCTGGTGATTGTTCTTCCAGGAGTGCTGATTCCAGGAAGCATTTTTCAAACAAAGTAGCTTACACACAAAAGAAATCCGTTGCTCCTGTCCATGGCCATAAGCATTCGTCAAGAGCTGTAAGATCTGGTTATGCAAATCGCAGGAACCCACCAGAAAATCCTCTTGCACAGTCAGTTCCCAATTTCTCCGACTTCAGAAAGGAAAATACAAAGCCATCAGCTGGTCATAGCAGAGCTACTGCAAGGGCTCAGCCAAAAGGTTTTTCCCGTAGTAAGAGCATAATTGAAGAGTCAAAGAGTATTTTGAATCAAGATCAATCAAGGGGGTCACAGTCTATGAGAAAAAACTTAAATGCTAGTGAATTAAGGGACACTTCATCAGTGAACAAGGATATTTACAACTGGGCTCCCTCAGGAATTTCTAGTAACACCCATAAATCTGGCGCACCGAAGTCTTTTGTTAGGAAAGACAATGGGACTCTGCCAGTTGTCGGTATAACCGGATTTCGACAACCAATGTTTGCAAGTGTCTTACAGGATGAAGATGATGATTTTCCAGATCAGCAAGAGGATTCCCCAGATGATGCCAAAGATGAAGAATACGAAAGCATTGAAGAGAATCTCAGGGAAAGTGATTTTCCTGCTGATTCAGACAGTGAGACTCCAAAACTGAGTCAGGATTTTGGAAATTCAGACGATCCAGGATCAGAAAATGGCGATGTTTCTTTTCCAAGGGAGGCATCCAGTACCAAGTTTAATGCTTTTGCAGGAAACATGCATGATTTACCTGGTGAATTACCAGCCCCCTGGAGCTCGCGTCATCCACACCTATTGCCTTATGCAAATGATACCTCGGATGGTGATGCTTTTGTCGATTCACCAACCGGCAGTCCATCACCGTGGAACTCTCATTCGCTGGATCAAATAACAGATGCTGATGTTTCCCGGATGAGAAAAAAGTGGGGCAGCGCTCAGATGCCTTTTGGTGGTGCCAATGCATCTCAACAGCCACGTAAAGATGTCCCAAAAGGGTTTAAGAAGCTGCTGAAATTTGGGAGGAAGAATAGGGGTGATGGTTTAGTAAATGACTGGGTTTCTGCTTCAACTGCCTCAGAATGTGATGATGATATGGAAGATGGCCGGGATCTGGCAATAGGATCCTCTGATGATTTCAGAAAGTCAAGAATGGGCTATCTTTCTTCATATGATGGTTTTGTTGAGAACGAGGTTTTGACTGAACAAGGTATTTTCTTTGTATAATCCTCTATGCATGCTATTTCAAGTATCATATCTTCGAGTATTTATTGCATTGTATGCTTTAACCCATTTGAAGTATAGTGTCCTGACCTAGATTATGCTTGTCCCCCATGACAACTAGACCCACCTTTTATTGGCAACAACTCAATACTTTCCAACGCTTCTTTCCATACTTAGATCAGAATAAAACCAATAGGGCAAGCCTTCATTTTAGTACATGTGTCTTTCAGGGTCCTTCATGTTTCCAGATAAAAGCAAATGACACTTTGTGTGAAGTCAAACTATTTGTGTGCAAGTTGACTCACACTATCTTCAGCTTATTTAAGAACTTCTGATGTTGGATTCAGTATTATAACCAGATAAATTAAAGTGACGGTGAATGAGTTACTTTATCCTTGCTGACAAGCTAATATCCTCTCTTTACATGTTACATATACTAACCTTGGAATCAATTGCTTCTATCTCTTGACATGAATGTATCGTTTGCAGCACAGTTTTTTTGGTGACAAATATTAAATCCCCTCCTTCACCCACCTCTTTGCACTGATCATATTTATGTTCTCCCCAATTCCAACTCCCTATTTTCTTTATGATACTGACATATGGGATGAAGTTCTGCTTCTCAGTGACATGGGTGGACCCAAAACTAGAATCCCAAAATAGGGCTTTCCTAGATCATGTGCATGCAGTATTGACAGAGTTTTGTGCATGGGAATGATACATTTACATCAGTGGATATTTGCTTAGACTTCTGACTTTTGAGTCTTAAGCTGTACGTGCCTTTCAGGCTTCAGTTACTGTTTTATTTTGCTCTTCATTTCTTTCCCTGCATATACCGGTTACTTAAGATCTGAATTTGCAGAACAATCGCTGCGCAGCTCCATTCCAAACCCCCCTGCAAATTTTAGACTGAGGGAGGATCAACTGACTGGTAGCTCAATTAAAGGTATACAAACGTCTAGACATGTAGTATGTTCTTATGTTAAGCTGCTCAATTAGAACGTAACCCGTGAAGGTGACTGTTCATCTTTATCAATAATTAGTGTTACCTGTTCTGTCATTGGTAATCTTAACCAAAAGTCTAAAACTATCTTCACGCCAAAATTGCAGCACCACGTTCATTCTTCTCCCTGTCGACATTCCGGAGCAAAGGAGGCGATGCTAGGCTAAGGTGACCCTCAAGCACCAGTGCTGGATTGTATAAAGTTTCTTCTGGAACTAGGTAAAGATATCAAATTTTCACGGATGGTACGCCGACACTGCTAGCTTGTCATATATAAATACATATCCTGTATCTATGGTCATTCTTATAAGCTGCCAGTTAAGCGTGTCCACTGTTGTTGTTTGCTAATTCTTTTTCCTTGTCTTTTTTTCATCTCTTGTGTAGAGTTGGACTTCTAGATTTTTGTTGTTGCAATTTTTCCACTTGGCCCAGAGACACTGTATTATTTTTTATTATTTTTGTGATATGCTTGTATCTCCCACTCCATTTGTTTCGTCGTTCACACACATATCACAAATCCATTTCAAAGCTGTGTATTGTTCAGTAGATCATACCATTTTCTTCCATATACATATGCCTTATTACATATTGCTGGAGCATTTCCTGTACAGGCGACATGTGATGCATAATGGGGCCCCTTCTGTGTAAAGTCTTCTTATTTTCTGAACCATATGTTATGTATTAGTTAATTTGGAATGTTTGGGGCCAAATTCGTGTCAGAATTCTTGGATTTAAAACATGTAAACGAGTTGTATCCTCTGACATGCAAACTCCCCATGGCTTCCTGAATCAGAAAGGGGTGAATTGCTCTGCTCTTCTTCCATGGTTCTCAACCAAGAACTTGTAAATAAGAGGCATAATCAATGCCCTTTGTCCAGTCCGTGCTCTTTCAAAAGACCACATCTCCATCAAAATTGTGACGGGATTCTCGGTTCAGATATACTCCCCCAGGTTCAGTCTTTGATGGTGTATTTCTTGTGCAAATATTTAGTTATTACTTACAAATCACAACCATAAGGGAAATGCTTTTTGCATCTGGACGGAAAGTGCAAGAACAGTCAATTTGCAAACAGGATCCATGTGCATGCGTTACAAGTTTACACCACTCGGGTGTAGCAGTTGCGTGTGGCTACTGTGTGTGTAGGCTCCCACGTTCCACGTACTAGCAACTAGTGTAAGCCCCGACCTAGCGCATGTAGAGGCATGTCATGGACTCTGTAGATAGATCATGGCATGGCTCGTGCTACATCCTGCCACTGTCCATGCACACCAATCGTATATCTCCCGTAACTGCATTCAGCCCACTTTTGACTTTGCATTCGAGCAGAGAAAACTTGATGGAGTCTTTTGCTAAGGCTTGGGTTGGACTGCTCACATTTGAGAGGCGGCCGATGCTTCTACAAAATTTAAGGAGTTAGAAATGAGAGTTCAACTACGTACGACTTTACTCCTCAGAAGGGAATCTTTGGAGGCGTTAAACCCTTTTAAGGGTCTGGTTAGAGATGCCCTTGGTACCTACAACGCTCCAGTCACAGTACATGACAGTGCTATGTGGTGTCATCCAGCGAACCTATACCAACTATACGCCCGTGTATAGCCATCCTAACAACTAGAAGGGCATGTACTCAACTAGAAGTAAAAGTAACTCCAATGCGCCGACCCATTTCGCCCGCGCGCATCCGTTTGGATTAGCGCGGACAGAAAAGTCGGCCCAACACGCCGACCCAAACGGACGCGCGTCCGCTTTTCGTTCGCCTGCCGACCCATTTCTGAGCTGGATTTGCGTCGGCCCGGACACGAGACAGGCGCGCGCCCGCCTACTCCTCCTGGCTCGCTAGTCGGTGGCACATTGGCCATCCTCTCCCATTCCAACAGCAAACCCTCGCCCGCCTCCTTCGTCGTTGATGCTGCCGCCCATTTGTTCCGGTGCCTCTACCAGCTGCCGGTGCCGCAACATCCATTCCTACAACGTCGCCAACTCCCACGTCGCTGCCACCGTCGTTTGGCCGCCCCTACTCCCACGAAAGCTCCCCCCACTCCCCGACAAAGCCGCGACCAAGAAGCCGCCTCGCCAGCTCCTTCGTCAGACGCCGGCACACTCTTCGGACGCTGCCAGGGCAGCTAGCTGGTCCGAGGGCGGGGCGACTCCCTTCGCCGGTAGGCTCCTTCTTCGACGCTCGCAAGCTGTTCGACAGTTTGCCAAGGTACAAAATGGACGCCGCCGACGAGTTCTTTTTCCAAAGTTTCCTTTGCGACTCTGACGATTCCTTGTCCGATGATGATGAGGAGATCTTGGCTGCCGTGTTGGTCCATCACCACCTCAATAGCCAACGGCCGTTGTTTCGTGGCTTCATTCCGGGGCACCTTCCGCCGTTGAATCACAACCGAGAGAGCGAGCATTTCCTTCTTTGGAAGGACTACTTTGACACAACGAACCCGTTGTTCAAAGATTAGAAATTCCGCCGTCGTTTCCATATGAGTAGGCATCTTTTCAACCGTATTAGAGAGGGGGTGGTCGGCTACGATGACTATTTAGAGTGCAAAGAGGATGCCCTTGGAAAGATTGGCTTCTCCTCTCATCAGAAATGCACTGCAGCCGCCCGGATGCTTGCATACGGAGTGCCCGGTGATCTCATTGATGAGTACGCCCGTATGAGCGAATCTACATGCCTATACTCCCTGTACAAGTTCTGCAGGGCTGTGATTGCTGTGTTTGGCCCTGAGTACTTGAGAGAGTCGACTCCTCAAGATGCAACCACTTGTTGGCGAGGAATGCTAGCAGGGGCTTCCCAGGGATGCTTGGCAGCATAGACTGCATGCACTGGGAGTGGAAGAACTGCCCTTCTACTTGGCAAGGACAATATAAGAGCCATGTCAGGGCTTGCATTGTCATACTTGAGGCCGTGGCATCTCAAGATCTCTGGATCTGGCACACTTTCTTTGGCATGGCCAGATCACACAATGATATCAACGTGTTTCAGCGCTCGCCGGTGTTTGCTAGGCTTGCCGAAGGCAACAACCTACTGTTGAATGTTACCATCAACGACCACAACTACGACAAAGGATACCACCTAGGTGACGGTATCTATCCTCGGTGGACCACTATCGTGAAGACAATCCCCAACCCTGTCGAAGCGAAGAGGAAAAGATTTGCCCAAGAGCAAGAGAGTGCTAGGAAGGACGTTTTTTTGACAGAAAGACTGTAAGGGAGGCCCCTACAGTATAACTGATGCAACAACCCAAATTGCAAGTATCATGCCTTGAACCCGGGTGGGTGGAAAGGCATCAGCCCCTTTTCACCACTAGGCTATGCCTTACTCTGCTGCTAGGAAGGACGTCGAGCGTGCCTTTGGTGTTTTGCAATCTCGATGGGGCATCGTTCGGTATCCTGCTAGGACTTGGAGCACGAAGAAGTTGTGGGAGGTGATGACTGCTTATGTGATCATGCACAATATGATCGTAGAAGACGAGCGTCCGGAACGTCTCTATGATCAAGGGTTTCGGTTTCAGGGTGAGAATGTTGTGCCTGAGCATGGAGGAGCGGCAACGTTTGAACAGTTCACCCAATTTCATCATGACATGCGTGATTGGGAAACCCACATGCAACTACAAAATGATTTGGTTGAGCACATGTGGGCTCATGGTGGCAACCAATAGATGTACTTTTTATTCGGCTTACAAAACTATGTGAGACTATTTTATTTTTATTCGGCTTGTAAGACTATGCTATTTATTTGCTTGAAACTATGCTATTTATTTAGGTGTGGACTATATGTTTGATTGTGAAAATGCATAATTTGTGTGTGAAATAATGAAGAATTTATGCTATTTGTTGAAAAAGGGCGACCAGCCGGCCACGCCGGCAAATATGGGTCGACGCATTGGGCGCACTGCCGACCCTCTCGAATAGGGCGGACGCCAAGCGGGCGGCCGACCCAAATGGACAAAAAGCGAACAAAAGCACCATGCGGGAACCTCGAGGAAGCCGTCGCACCCCCAACCGACTGAGGGTGGATGAACAAGACCCCGTGGAGGCTGGTTGAACAATAGCAGGTGGAGGCTAGATGAACAGTAGCCCGTGGATGGATAGTGGCTGGTGGAGGGTGGACCGCTGGAGGAAGTCACAGTGGATGAACATTAGCAGGTGGAGGCTAGAGGAAGTTGACGGTGGATGAACAGTAGCCGGCGGAGGTTGGAGGAAGTCGACGGTGGATGAAGAGTAGCCCGTGGAGGCTGGAGCGAGGTAGTAGACGGTGGATGAACAGTATCCCGTGGGGTCCCGTTTTGCGGTATGCAACACCCCTCCCGATCAACATGACCTCGTTTCGACCGTAGGCGCTCGGACAGAAGTCCGTTTCCTCCGTTTTGCGATACGCCACACCCCTCCCGATCAACAAGACCCTGTTTCGACCATAGGCGGTTGTCGAGAAGTCCGTTTCCTTTGTTTCGCGGTACACCAGATCCCGTTTCGGTTGTTCCGTCCAAGCCGGGTGGCTCCCGATGAACAGGATGCGTTCTATCCCAGTCGCTTCACTCCCGATGAACATGACGGGTTCCGACCCAGTCACTTGGCTCCCGTTGAACACGACGTTGTTTCCTCCATTTTGACCCAGCCGGTTGGCTGCCGATGTACATGAGGCCGTCGCTGCCCTTCGTTGCCTATCCATGTACATGAGCCCTGGCCGTACGTATGTGTGAGTATGCATTTGAGACCTCTTGTAACACCCTCGATGCGACTATAGCTCCCACGTGTCGAGGCATGACTTAGAGACATAATCGCATTGAAGGCATATGTCGCAAGTTAGACAATCTTCACAACATCCCATGTAATATGAATAATAAAGGGGAGATAACATAGTTGGCTTACACTCGCCACGTCAATCAAGTACATAAATAACAATACATCATCCAAACACTCATGGCCCGACTACAGCGCCAAAATAAAAGATAACCCAACATGCGACACGGTCCCGATCACCCCCAACTGGGCACCACTACTGATCATCAGGGAAAGACACGTAGTATCGTTGAGAGTCCTCGTCGAACTCCCACTTGAGCTCAAGCGCGTCACCTAGAGCGGAATCATCAGGCCCTGCATCTGGTTTAATAGTAATCTGTGAGCCACAGGGACTCAGCAATCTCGCACCCTCGCGATCAAGACTATTTAAGCTTATAGGTAAGACAAGGTAAATATGTGGAGCTGCAGCAAGCGACTAGCATATATGGTGGCTAACCTGTTCGCAAAAGAGAGCGAGAAGAGGAGGCAAAGCGCGAGCGAGAAACTAGAGAGAAACCTGCGCAAACATTACTCCAACACCGTGTCCACTTCCCGGACTCCGCCGAGAAGAGGCCATCACGGTAACTCACGCTGTTGATT
This sequence comes from Triticum urartu, assembly GCF_003073215.2. Classification (NCBI taxonomy): domain Eukaryota; kingdom Viridiplantae; phylum Streptophyta; class Magnoliopsida; order Poales; family Poaceae; genus Triticum; species Triticum urartu. The sequence goes on along the minus strand of NC_053023.1, from coordinate 124,285,709 downwards.
CATTTTAATTAAGTTAAGGTTCAAGTTATCTACAACCGGACATTAACAAATTCCCATCTGCCCATAACCACGGGCACGGCTTTCGAAAGTTCAAATCCCTACAAGGGAGTCCCAACTTAGCCCATGATAAGCTCTCACGGTCAATGAAGGAATAGACCTCCTCCCGAGACGTTCCGATCAGACTCGGTATCTCGGTTCTTCAAGACACTTCGACAGGTTAAAACTAATCCAGCAACACCGCCCGAATGTGCCGACAAATCCTGATAGGAGCTGCACATATCTCGTTCTCAGGGCACAATCGGATAAGCAATCCGTAGAACTAAAACCAGCCCTCGAGTTTCCCCGAGGTGGCGCTGCAAGGGGCTCTAGGTTGGACCAACACTCGGAGGAGCACTGGCCCGAGGGGGTTTAAATAAGATGACCCTCGGGCTCCGGAAACCCAAGGGAAAAAGAGGCTAGGTGGCAAATGGTAAAACCAAGGTTGGGCATTGCTGGAAAAGTTTTAATCAAGGCGAACTGTCAAGGGGTTCCCATTATAACCCAACCGCGTAAGGAACGCAAAATCCGGGAACATAACACCGATATGACGGAAACTAGGGCGGCAAGAGTGGAACAAAACACTAGGCGAGAGGCCGAGCCTTCCACCCTTTACCAAGTATATAGATGAATTAAGATAACATGGCAATATAATGATATCCCAACAAGTAAATAAATGTTCCAACAAGGAACGGTCTCCAATCTTCACCTGCAACTAGCAACGCTATAAGAGGGGCTGAGCAAAACGGTAACATAGCCAATCAACGGTTTGCTAGGACATGGTGGGTTAGAGGTTTGACATGGAAATTTTGGGAGGCTTGAAAGCAAGTGGTAGGCATCGTAGCATAGGCATAGCAAAAGAGCGAGCATCTAGCAAAGCAAAGATAGTAGTGATTTCGAGGGTATGATCATCTTGCCTACAAAGTTGTCAGAGTTGACTGGATCCTCGAAAGCAAACTCAACGGGCTCCTCGTTAGCGAACTCGTCTCCTGGCTCTACCCAAACAAGACAAACAAGCAAACGAAACACAATCAACCACGTGCAAAGCTCAAACAATATGATGCAAAGATGGTATGCTATGCGGGATGCGATGTGGGATGCATATGCAAGATTTGACAAGTAATGCATGAACCTGGCCTCAACTTGGGAATCCAAGTGTGCCACTGGAAAGATGAGATGAAATCGCTTGAAAGATATAAAGAACGCCGGAATCGGAGTTACGGTTTGGGAATGGCAAGCGATTCAAATATGACCACGTTCTGCGATTTACAGCAAGTAGTCATCTAAATGCAACATGATGAACATGCTACAGCACCCAAACATGACAACAAAATACATGACAGGGATGCATTCAAGATGCTTAACAAAAGTCTAGCACTGAGCTACGGCCAATTGATCCATTAACAGGTTCAAACAAGCATGGCAAAAATGCATATGATAAACAGATTTCAGACTTAGTGAAATTAACACTTGTCTGGAATTTCAGATCAGATAGCACTCTTGGGAGCAACAAAACTATATGCTACAGGACCTGAACATGGCAAAGTAAAGCATGGCATAGAGATACTCAAAGAGCTTAACAAAAATCCCTTAGTGACCTTGAGCCAAAAGGGATCAGAAAATACAATTGCAAGCATGTGAACATGGCAAAAACATAATCAGTTCTCAGACTTGGTGAAAACTGGAACATGCTGAAAACAGATATCAAGTAGGCATATTTACGAGCTCGATGCACTCACTACGGAGCAAGTCATGATAATCCAAGCATGCACCCATCAAGAATACACAAAATGCAAGCTAGACATGGCAAGAACAATACCATAGCATGCACGGATCAACCACAACATCATCGGCAAAATCGCTAACAAGTAGACAATCTGCCCAGATTCACGAAATAGCAAAAGTAGAGCTCGATTGACTCAAGCTAGGGTGCTCCATAATTGCAAACAAAGACATGGATGGATAGAGCACTACAAGATTAACAAAACATCCTTACTGATCATCCTCAAAAGAGGCACATATCACTAGAAAACAATATGAACATATGACCATATGAGATAAACAGCTCAAGGACTTAGTGGAAATGCTAAGTCCCTGAAAACAGCATACCAAGTGCCTCACTTTGCAAGCTCGTGCTAGTCACCACACACATCACAAAAATACATGGGTTGCCCTCTGGAAAGATGGCAAAACCCTTAACAAAACATATGTAGAGCTCATGGGCATATCATGCACACAATATTCATGGCAAAAATGACAAATATCTAAATGGAGCAGCAGATCTGACATATATCTCAAGTAGCACTCTTCTAACAGCATTTCGGGCATCAAGATGAACTCAAATGAAAATGATGCAATGGAATGAAATGATGTACTCTCTGAGACGAACATTTTGATATGCTATATGCCCAAAACGGAGCTACGGATGCAAAGTTACGACACGATGAACATGACAATATGAACTAGGGTTTCGGGCAAAAAGTCAACCGTCCCAATTTCCAGATCTGGATCTGGCACGGATTTCGAAGCAGCCCGCCGGAGTTACTGTTCACCGACGGAGATGAAGCTCGCCGGAGGTCGGAGAGGAAGGAGAGGCAGGATCCCGTGGTGGAGCTCGCCGGGGCGGCGCGGGAGAGGAGGGCGGCGGCGCCGGGCGCGGTCGCCGGCGGCAAGGGCGCGCGGGGCGACGCCGGAGATGCGGCCAGCCGGAGCGGGCGGCGGTGGCCACCGTCGACGCCGGCGAGGGGCGCGGTGGCCGGCGGAGAGCGGCGGGCGCGGATGAAGACGGGCGCGGGCGGCGCGATGGGCTCGGGAGGGCCCGAATCGGGCTCCTCCGGGCCGGCGGTGGGAGGGGCGGCGGTGACACTTGGCGGCGTGTGATTGGGCGGCGGTGGCGGCGGACGTCGTCCGGCGCGGGCCGGACACGTCCGGTGCGCGGAGGAGGGAAAAATTAGGGTTTAGGAGAAGGGATTCGCGAATTTGGAGGAGGGGTCTTTAAATAGAGGTAGAGGGAGCTAGGAGTGTCCAAATGAGGTGCGGTTTTCGGCCACGCGATCGTGATCGAACGCTCTAGATGATGGAGAGGGTTTTGGTGGGTTTTGGGCCAACTTGGAGGGGTGTTGGGCTGCAACACACACGGGGCCTTTTTGGTCCCTCGGTTAACCGTTGGAGCATCAAACGAAGTCCAAATGGTACGAAACTTGACAGGCGGTCTACCGATAGTAAACCAAGGCCGCTTGACAAGTCTCGGTCCAATCCGGAAATGTTTAATCCCCACACACGAAAGAAAGGTAGAAATGACCACCGGAGGAGAACGAAGCGCCGGAATGCAAAACAGACAACGGGGAAAATGCTCGAATGCATGAGATGAACACGTATGCAAATGAAATGCACATGATGACATGATATGAGATGCATGAAAACGATAACAACACACGGAGACAAAGACCCGAACCCGAGGAAATAAAATAACTTAAAGCCGGAAACGGCAAGAGTTGGAGTACATATTGGGTAAATAACATCCGGGGTGTTACAACACTCCACCACTATGAAAGGATCTCGTCCCGAGATCTAGGACTGAAAGAATGCCGGGTACTCAGAACGGAGGTGATCCTCGTGTTCCCAGGTAGCTTCACGGTTGGAATGGTGTGATCACTTGACTTTGAGGAATTTGATTGACTTGTTGCGAGTCTTGCGTTCAGTCTCTTCAAGAATAGCCACGGGTGCTCACGATAAGAGAGATCTTCTTGGAGCTCAATGTCCTCGAAGTTGACAGTGTGGTCAGGAGTCTTGAAGCACTTTCGAAGCTGAGAGACATGGAACACATCATGAACATTTGCAAAGTTTGAAGGAAGCTCGAGTTGATAGGCGAGATCGCCTCTCTTGCTGACAATCTTGAAAGGTCCCACGTATCTGGGGGAAAGCTTCCCTTTGATACCGAAGCGACGAGTACCTTTCATAGGAGAGACGTGGAGGTAAACATGATCTCCGATCTCGAAAGCCAAATCACGGTGCTTACTATCATAGTAGCTCTTCTGGCGGGATTGGGCTGCCTTGAGGTTATCTCGAATGACTTTGCACATTTCCTCTGCCTATGTGATTAAGTCATTTCTGAGAAGCTGACGTTCACCGGTTTCGGACCAGTTGAGAGGGGTACGACACTTCCTGCCATACAGAATTTCAAATGAGGCCTTGCCCGAACTTGCTTGAAAACTGTTGTTGTAGGAGAATTCAGCATAAGGAAGACAATCCTCCCACTTCATGCCGAAGGAGATCACACAAGCCCTGAGCATATCTTCAAGAATCTGGTTGACACGCTCGACTTGACCGCTAGTTTGAGGATGGAAAGCTGTGCTTAAGCGGATGTTGGTACCCATGGCCTTCCGAAAAGAATCCCAAAACTTGGAGGTAAAGATGCTGCCACGGTCTGAAGAGATCACTTGTGGAATACCGTGTAGAGAGACAACTCGAGAGGTATAGAGTTCCGCCAATTGAGTTGCAGTGATTGACTCTTTGATAGGCAGAAAGTGAGCCACTTTAGTGAGTTTGTCGATGACAATGAATATAGCATCATTGCCACGCTTGGACTTTGGAAACCCAGTCACAAAGTCCATCTCAATGTGGTCAAACTTCCATTCTGGAATGGCAAGAGGTTGGAGGAGACCCGCTGGCCTTTGGTGTTCTGCCTTCACTCTTCTGCAGACATCACATTCGTTCACGAATTGAGCAATCTCGCGCTTCATTCGAGTCCACCAATAAGCTTGCTTGAGGTCCTGATACATCTTCGTACTCCCAGGGTGGATGGAGAGGAGAGAATTGTGAGCCTCATTCATGATCACTTTACGGAGGTCACCTTTGGGCACAACAATACGATCCTCGAAGAAGAGAGTATCCTTGTCATCAAGGCGGTAGCACTTGTACTTGGGTTGACTCTTGGCAATCCCAATCTTCACCTTTTTCACCATAGCATCGAGAAGCTGAGCTTGGCGAATCTGGTCTTCCAAGGTAGGAGAGACTTGAAGGTTGGCGAGGAAACCTTGAGGAACAACTTGCAGATTAAGTTTGCGGAAAGCTTCACAAAGCTCGGGTTGATAAGGCTTGAGAATAAGACTGTTGCAATAAGCCTTTCTGCTCAATGCGTCAGCAATCACATTGGCCTTGCCTGGAGTATACTCGATACTCGGATTATACTCTTGAATCATTTCGACCCATCGAGTTTGCCTGAGGTTGAGATTAGGCTGAGTGAAGATGTACTTGAGACTCTTGTGATCAGTGAAAATGTCCACTTTTCTTCCCAATAAGAGATGTCTCCAAGTCAAAAGAGCATGCACAACTGCCGCCAACTCGAGATCATGAGTGGGGTAGTTCTTCTCATTAGGCTTCAACTGGCGAGAGGTATAAGCAACAGCTTTCTTCTCTTGCATCAACACTGCGCCAAGACCTTGGAGAGAGGCATCACAAAAGACCTCGTATGGCTTGGATTCATCAGGCGGAGTCAGAACTAGAGCAGTGATCAATTTCTCTTTCAAAGTGTTGAAAGCAATGTCACACTCCGGAGACCAAACGTACTTGACGTGCTTCTGGAGAAGATTAGAGAGAGGCTTCGCGATCTTAGAAAAGTTTTCAACGAATCTTCGATAGTAGCTTGCGAGACCGAGGAAGCTGCGGAGTTGCTTCACGTTCTGAGGAGGTTCCCAATTCACAATTGCAGACACCTTCTCAGGATTCATGGCAATGCCCTTGGCAGAGATGATATGACCAAGATAAAGAACCTCATCGAGCCAAAATTCGCACTTGGAGAACTTGGCGTAGAACTTGTGTTCCCTCAAGTTATCAAGTACCAAACGCAAGTGCTTGGCTGATCTTCCTTGTTCTTCGAGAAAACCAGAATGTAGTCGAGATAGACTAAAACGAAGTCATTGGTGTAGGCGTTGAAGATGAAGTTCATCATGCGAGAGAACGTCGGAGGGGCGTTGACGAGGCCAAAAGACATGACAGTGTATTCATATGACCCATAGCTTGTCCTGAAAGCCGTCTTGGGAATATCTTGTTCACGGATTCGAATATGATGATAACCCATGCGGAGATCAAGCTTGGAGAATACTTGGGCACCTTTGAGTTGTTCGAACAGCTCGTTGATGTTGGGAAGTGGGTATTTGTTCTTGATGGTCTTCTTGTTCAATGGACGGTAATCAACAAAAAGTCGGTCCGTTCCATCCTTCTTCTTCACAAAAAGAACACCACAACCCCACGGAGAAGAACTAGGTCGGACGAGACCCATTCTCTCTTGAATATCGAGTTGCTTCTTCAGCTCCTTCAACTCTTCAGGTCCGAGCTTGTAAGGACGCTTGCACACAGGTTCCGTGCCAGGCTCAAGATCGATGACGAATTCAACTGGCCGGTGCGGAGGCATTCCTGGAAGCTCTTCTGGAAAGACGTCTTGATATTCGCAAACGACTGGAATCTGCGAGATAGCATCCAGTTCACCCTTCTCATTGAGAGAAAACAGACAAATGGTATCATCACGAGCGGCAAAGACAATTACATCCTCAGACGAATGAGTCAATTGAATCTGCCTGGCTGCACAATCAAGCTGAGCCTTGTGCTTAGAAAGCCAATCCATTCCGAGAATAAGATCAATATCCGAGTCCCCAAGAACCGTAGGAGAAGATAGAAACCTTCACCTGCAACTAGCAACGCTATAAGAGGGGCTGAGCAAAACGGTAACATAGCCAATCAACGGTTTGCTAGGACATGGTGGGTTAGAGGTTTGACATGGAAATTTTGGGAGGCTTGAAAGCAAGTGGTAGGCATCGTAGCATAGGCATATCAAAAGAGCGAGCATCTAGCAAAACAAAGATAGTAGTGATTTCGAGGGTATGATCATCTTGCCTGCAAAGTTGTCAGAGTTGACTGGATCCTCGAAAGCAAACTCAACGGGCTCCTCGTTAGCGAACTCGTCTCCCGGCTCTACCCAAACAAGACAAACAAGCAAATGGAACACAATCAACCACGTGCAAAGCTCAAACAATATGATGCAAAGATGGTATGCTATGCGGGATGCGATGCGGGATGCATATGCAAGATTTGACAAGGAATGCATGAACCTGGCCTCAACTTGGGAATCCAAGTGTGCCACTGGAAAGATGAGATGAAATCGCTTGAAAACGATATAAAGAACGCCGGAATCGGAGTTACGGTTTGGGAATGACAAGCGATTCAAATATGACCACGTTCTGCGATTTACAGCAAGTAGTCATCTAAATGCAACATGATGAACATGCTACAGCACCCAAACATGACAACAAAATACATGACAGGGATGCATTCAAGATGCTTAACAAAAGTCTAGCACTGAGCTACGGCCAATTGATCCATTAATAGGTTCAAACAAGCATGGCAAAAATGCATATGATAAACAGATTTCAGACTTAGTGAAATTAACACTTGTCTGGAATTTCAGATCAGATAGCACTCTTGGGAGCAACAAAACTATATGCTACAGGACCTGAACATGGCAAAGTAAAGCATGGCATAGAGCTACTCAAAGAGCTTAACAAAAGTCCCTTAGTGACCTTGAGCCAAAAGGGATCAGAAAATACAATTGCAAGCATGTGAACATGGCAAAAACATAATCAGTTCTCAGACTTGGTGAAAACTGGAACATGCTGAAAACAGATATCAAGTAGGCATATTTACGAGCTCGATGCACTCACTACGGAGCAAGTCATGATAATCAAGCATTGCACCCATCAAGAATACACAAAATGCAAGCTAGACATGGCAAGAACAATACCATAGCATGCACGGATCACCACAACATCATCGGCAAAATCGCTAACAAGTAGACAATCTGCCCAGATTCACGAAATAGCAAAAGTAGAGCTCGATTGACTCAAGCTAGGGTGCTCCATAATTGCAAACAAAGACATGGATGGTAGAGCACTACAAGATTAACAAAACATCCTTACTGATCATCCTCAAAAGAGGCACATATCACTAGAAAACAATATGAACATATGACCATATGAGATAAACAGCTCAAGGACTTAGTGGAAATGCTAAGTCCCTGAAAACAGCATACCAAGTGCCTCACTTTGCAAGCTCGTGCTAGTCACCACACACATCACAAAAATACATGGGTTGCCCTCTGGAAAGATGGCAAAACCCTTAACAAAACATATGTAGAGCTCATGGGCATATCATGCACACAATATTCATGGCAAAAATGACAAATATCTAAATGGAGCAGCAGATGTGACATATATCTCAAGTAGCACTCTTCTAACAGCATTTCGGGCATCAAGATGAACTCAAATGAAAATGATGCAATGGAATGAAATGATGTACTCTCTGAGACGAACATTTTGATATGCTATATGCCCAAAACGGAGCTACGGATGCAAAGTTACGACACGATGAACATGACAATATGAACTAGGGTTTCGGGCAAAAAGTCAACCGTCCCAATTTCCAGATCTGGATCTGGCACGGATTTCGAAGCAGCCCGCCGGAGTTACTGTTCACCGACGGAGATGAAGCTCGCCGGAGGTCGGAGAGGAAGGAGAGGCAGGATCCCGTGGTGGAGCTCGCCGGGGCGGCGCGGGAGAGGAGGGCGGCGGCGCCGGGCGCGGTCGCCGGCGGCAAGGGCGCGCGGGGCGACGCCGGAGATGCGGCCAGCCGGAGCGGGCGGCGGTGGCCACCGTCGACGCCGGCGAGGGGCGCGGTGGCCGGCGGAGAGCGGCGGGCGCGGATGAAGACGGGCGCGGGCGGCGCGATGGGCTCGGGAGGGCCCGAATCGGGCTCCTCCGGGCCGGCGGTGGGAGGGGCGGCGGTGACACTTGGCGGCGTGTGATTGGGCGGCGGTGGCGGCGGACGTCGTCCGGCGCGGGCCGGACACGTCCGGTGCGCGGAGGAGGGAAAAATTAGGGTTTAGGAGAAGGGATTCGCGAATTTGGAGGAGGGGTCTTTAAATAGAGGTAGAGGGAGCTAGGAGTGTCCAAATGAGGTGCGGTTTTCGGCCACGCGATCGTGATCGAACGCTCTAGATGATGGAGAGGGTTTTGGTGGGTTTTGGGCCAACTTGGAGGGGTGTTGGGCTGCAACACACACGGGGCCTTTTTGGTCCCTCGGTTAACCGTTGGAGCATCAAACGAAGTCCAAATGGTACGAAACTTGACAGGCGGTCTACCGATAGTAAACCAAGGCCGCTTGACAAGTCTCGGTCCAATCCGGAAATGTTTAATCCCCACACACGAAAGAAAGGTAGAAATGACCACCGGAGGAGAACGAAGCGCCGGAATGCAAAACAGACAACGGGGAAAATGCTCGAATGCATGAGATGAACACGTATGCAAATGAAATGCACATGATGACATGATATGAGATGCATGAAAACGATAACAACACACGGAGACAAAGACCCGAACCCGAGGAAATAAAATAACTTAAAGCCGGAAACGGCAAGAGTTGGAGTACATATTGGGTAAATAACATCCGGGGTGTTACAACACTCCACCACTATGAAAGGATCTCGTCCCGAGATCTAGGACTGAAAGAATGCCGGGTACTCAGAACGGAGGTGATCCTCGTGTTCCCAGGTAGCTTCACGGTTGGAATGGTGTGATCACTTGACTTTGAGGAATTTGATTGACTTGTTGCGAGTCTTGCGTTCAGTCTCTTCAAGAATAGCCACGGGTGCTCACGATAAGAGAGATCTTCTTGGAGCTCAATGTCCTCGAAGTTGACAGTGTGGTCAGGAGTCTTGAAGCACTTTCGAAGCTGAGAGACATGGAACACATCATGAACATTTGCAAAGTTTGAAGGAAGCTCGAGTTGATAGGCGAGATCGCCTCTCTTGCTGACAATCTTGAAAGGTCCCACGTATCTGGGGGAAAGCTTCCCTTTGATACCGAAGCGACGAGTACCTTTCATAGGAGAGACGTGGAGGTAAACATGATCTCCGATCTCGAAAGCCAAATCTGGGGCGTGTGCGAAGAACTCAACCTCTCCTGCCAACTAGTTCATCGCCCCACGACCTAGCTCGATGAACAAGAAAGGAAAAGGACACGACAGTTTACCCAGGTTCGGGCCACCTTGCGGTGTAAGACCCTACTCCTGCTTTGGGGTGGATTAGTGTAACACCCCGGATGCAACTTTCCCAATTTGTACTCCACTCTTGCCGTTTCGGCGTTAAGTTATATTTATTTTCTCGGGTTCGGGTCCTTGTCTCCGTGTGTTGTTGTCATTGTCATGCATCTCTTATCATGTCATCATGTGCATTGGATTTGCATATGTGTTCATCTCATGCATTCGAGCATTTTCCCCGTTGTCCGTTTTGCATTCCGGCGCTTCGTTCTCCTCCGGTGGTCATTTCTAGCTTTCTTTCGTGTGTGGGGATTAAGCATTTCCGGGTTGGACCGAGACTTGCCAAGTGGCCTTGGTTTACTACCGGTAGACCGCCTGTCAAGTTTCGTACCATTTGGACTTCGTTTGATACTCCAACGGTTAACCGAGGGACCGAAAAGGCCTCCTGTGTGTTGCAGCCCAACACCCCTCCAATTTAGCCCAAAACCCACCTAACTCTGCTCCATGTTCTAGAGCGTTCGATCATGATCGCGTGGCCGAAAACCGCATCTCATTTGGACTCTCCTAGCTCCCTCCATGCCTATATAAAGGCCCTCCCGAAATTTCGCGGATCCCCTCTCTTCGAAACCCTAGAAAAAGCCACCGCGCCGCGCCGGACATTGTCCGATCCGGCCGGACATCGCCGCCGTCCAACCAGGGGCTGCCACGTGGGCGTGCGCCCACATCCCCGCCGTCTCGCCCGTGCCGGCCCGCCTGGCCAGCGCGCGGCCCTCCGCGCCGCCGAGCCGGGCCCCGTGCGCCCCGCCGCCTGCCTCCTCTCTCCACGGCGCCGCGCCGCCCCGCTCCGCCGCGCGCCGCCGAGCCGCCGTCCGCCGCCTCGCGCCGCCGTCCCGCTGCCTCGCGCCGCCTCCCGCTCCGCCGCGCCGCCCGCCCCCGCCGCCGCCGCCCGCGCCTCCCCGGCCTCGTCTCCGGCCGGATCCGGCCGCGGGAGAGCCGGATCCGCGCCGCCGACCCCGGCCGCCGTCTTCTCGTCTCCGGCGAGTCCGCCGCCGTCTCATCCGTCTCCGGCGAGTCCGCCGCTGCCTCGGTTCGCGTGCGTGAACAGTAAACCCTAGATCTCGGGGTGATTTTTTTCTACCAAGTCCCGAAATTCTCAGTCCATATGCTCATGTTCACATCTCCGTAACTTTGCATCCGTAGCTCCGATTCATGCATATAGCATATCAAAATGTTCATCTTAGAGAGTACATCATTTCATTCCATTGAATCATTTCCATTTGAGTTCATCTTGATGCCCGAAATGCTGTTAGAAGAGGGCTACTTGAGTTAATTGTCAGATCTGCTCCTCCATTTAGCTTTTTGTCATTTTTGCCATGATTAATGTGTGCATGATATGCCCTGATGTTCTACATATGTTTTGTTAAGGGTTTTGTCATCTTTCCAGAGGTGCAAACCATGTATTTTTGTGATGTGTGTGGTGACTTGTGCAAGCTTGCAAAGTGGTGCACTTGCTAATTCTGTTTTTAGGGACTTAGTAATTTCTCTAAGTCCTGGAGCTGTTTATCTCTTGATGCCATATGTTCATGTTGTTTCTTAGTGATCCGTGCCTCTTTTGAGGATGATCAGTAAGGATATTTTGTTAATATTGTAGTGCTCTATCCATCCATGCCTTTGTTTGCAATTATGGAGCACCCTAGCTTGAGTCAATCGAGCTCTACTTTTGCTACTTTGTGAATCTGGGCAGATTGTCAACTTGTTTGCGATTTTGCCGATGATGTTGTAGTTGATCCGTGCATGCTATGCTATTGTTCTTGCCATGTCTAGCTTGAATTTTGTGCCTTCTTGTTGGGTGTATGCTTGTCTTGCCATGACTTGCATCGTAGTGAGTGCATCAAGCTCGTAAACATGCCTACTTGAGTTATGTTTCAGCATGTGTCAGTTTTCACTAAGTCTGAAAACTGATTATGTTTTTGCTATGTTCACATGCTTGCAATTGTATCTTCTGATCCCTTTTGGCTCAAGGTCACTAAGGGACTTTTGTTAAGCTCTTTGAGTAGCTCCATGCCATGCTTTACTTTGCCATGTTCAGGTCCTGTAGCATATAGTTTTGTTGCTCCAAAGAGGGCTACCTGATCTGAAATTCCAGACAAGTGTTAATTTCACTAAGTCTGAGATCTGTTTGCCATTTGCATTTTTGCCATGTTTGTTTGAACCTGTTAATGGATGAATTGGCCGTAGCTCAGTGCTAGACTTTTGCTAAGCATCTTGAATGCATCCATGCCATGTATTTTTTTGTCATGTTTGGTTCCTGTAGCATGTTTATCTCATTGCATTTAGATGCCTACTTGCTGTAAATCGCAGACCGGTGTCATTTTTGAATCGCTTGCCATTTCCAAACCGTAACTCCGATTCCGGCGTTCTTTATATCGTTTTCAAGAGATTTCATCTCATCTTTCCAGTGGAACACTTGTATTTCCAAGTTGAGGCTAGGTTCATGCATTTCCTGTCATATCTTGCATTTTGCATCCCGCATCGCATCCCGCATAGCATATCATCATTGCATCATATTGCTTGATCCTTGCACGTGGTTGATTGTATCCTTGTTGCTTGTTTGTCTTGTTTGGGTAGAGCCGGGAGACGAGTTCGCTAACGAGGAGCCCGTTGAGTTTGCTTTCGAGGATCCAGTCAACTCTGACAACTGTGCAGGCAAGATGATCGTACCCTCGAAATCACTACTATCTTTGCTATGCTAGTTTGCTCGCTCTTTTGCTATGCCAATGCTACGATGCCTACCATTTGATTTCAAGCCTCCCAAATTGCCATGTTAAACCTCTAACCCACCATGTCCTAGCGAACCGTTGATTGGCTATGTTACCGCTTTGCTCAGCCCTTCTTATAGCGTTGGTAGTTGCAGGTGAAGATTGGAGGCCGTTCCTTGTTGGAACATTTATTTACTTGTTGGGATATCATTATATTATCTGGTTATCTTAATGCATCTATATACTTGGTAAAGGGTGGAAGGCTCGGCCTTTCGCCTAGTGTTTTGTTCCACTCTTGCCGCCCTAGTTTCCGTCATATCGGTGTTATGTTCCCGGATTTTGCGTTCCTTACGCGGTTGGGTTATAATGGGAACCCCTTGATATTTCGCCTTGATTAAAGCTTTTCCAGCAATGCCCAACATTGGTCTTACCATTTGCCACCTAGCCTCTTTTTCCCTTGGGTTTCCGGAGCCCGAGGGTCATCTTATTTAACCCCCCGGGCCAGTGCTCCTCTGAGTGTTGGTCCGACCGAGTAGACTGCGGGGCCACCTCAGGGCAACTTGAGGGTTGGTTTTACTCGTAGGATGTCTCATCTGAGTGTGCCCTGAGAACAAGATATGTGCAGCTCCTATCGGGATTTGTCGGCACATTCGGGCGGTGTTGCTGGTCTTGTTTTAACCTGTCGAAGTGTCTTGAATTACCGAGATACCGAGTCTGATCGGAACGTCTTGGGAGGAGGTCTATTCCTTCGTTGACCATGAGAGCTTGTCATGGGCTAAGTTGGGACTCCCCTGCAGGGATTTGAACTTTCGAAAGCCGTGCCCGCGGTTATGGGCTGATGGGAATTTGTTAATGTCCGGTTGTAGATTACTTGAACCTTATTTTAATTAAAATGAATCAACTGAGTGTGTTACCATGATGGCCTCTTCTCGGCGGAGTCCAGGAAGTGGACACGGTGTTGGAGTAATGTCTGCGCAGGTTGTTCTCTAGTTTCTCGCTCGCGCTTTGCCTCCTCTTCTCGCTCTCTTTTGCGAATAAGTTAGCCACCATAATTGCTAGTCGCTTGCTGCAACTCCACATATTTTTACCCTATCATACCTTTAAGCTTAAATAGTCTTGATCGCGAGGGTGCGAGATTGCTGAGTCCCTGTGGCTCATAGATTACTATTACACCAGATGCAGGGCCTGATGATTCCGCTCCAGCAGATGCATATGAGCTCAAGTGGGAGTTCGACGAAGACTCTCAACGTTACTATGTTTCCTTTCCCGATGATCAGTAGTGGCGCCCAGTTGGGGGTGATTAGGACCGTGTCGCATGTTGGGTTCTCTTTTATTTTGGCGCCGTAGTCGGGCCATGAGTGTTTGGATGATGTAATGTTATTTATGTACTTGATTGACGTGGCGAGTGTAAGCCAACTATGTTATCTACCCTTTTATTATTATATTACATGGGATGTTTGTGAAGATTGCCTAACTTGCGACATATGCCTTCAATGCGATTATGTCTCTAAGTCGTGCCTCGACACGTGGGAGCTATAGTCGCATCGAGGGTGTTACAAGTTGGTAATCAGAGCCTTCCCCGACCTTAGGAGCCCCATTGCTTGATCGTTATTAGCGGCCGAGTTGTGTCTAGAAAAATGTTTTGAGTCATTTAGGAATTATACATCGGAGAGTTTAGGAATTCTTTTTACTTCCCAGTCTCCTCATCGCTCTGGTAAGGCATCCTGACGTAGAGTTTTGACTCTTCTCTTCTCAAATTTCACTAATTTTTTTTAGAATCACGCGGGTATCTTGGAATCGTTCCGATGGTTTTATGATGAGAACATTGTCTTGGTGCCTCCTGTCAGGGGTTTAGTGGAAGTGTCCCGGGGAGTCGAGCTCTGAGGTGTTGTCATCATAATTTTAACGTTGCAGTTCTGGAATACCTGAGTCTAGCACGCCGACATCAAAAATCTCTTTTATGCAGTTCGTTGGTGAGATAACCTCGACGCCACCCAGTACTGGGGCGGGAGTTCGGGAGTATCGCCATAACTTGTATAATGGATGCTTTTCGAAGGTTGAGGTAGATGGTTTCCAAAGGTTTCTTGGTTATGTGTTGAAGGATGGATACAACTGGATGTAGGATTTGCTAGATTTGGGTGAGATATTATGCTTCCCCTGTATCACCAACACCTGATTGCATAACCGGAAAGGTTTGGGAGTTTCATAGGTGGGAACTCTAGTAGCTCTAGTTCTTTTTCCACGGATATTGGTTTGAGATTGGGATTTCTTACTGATTATTCGTTCTTGATCCGTACCTTGTTGATTTATTTCTCTACCTTAATTCTAAGTGTCTTCTCAATTTATGGATATGTGACCATTTCAAGAGGAATGCATTCATTCATTTTGTTCGGATGTGAAGACTATATGTTGCAATTTTCATTCCGTTGGATTCAGCTTCAATATTTGTCTATCAATGTGCTAATGGTGGTCAACCTCTTCAGGATGGCTCCTCCAACGCGCACGACTCCGAATCCTGATCCGCCACCACCTCCACCTCCTCCGGAGGCATGGCAAGCTGTGATGGCCGCAACCAATGCAAACACACAGTTGATCATGCAAATTCTCCAAGATCGCAATCAAGGCAACCAAGGGAATCAAGGCAGCAATCAGAATCACTTTGCTACACTCAACCAGTTCCTTGCTAACGGGCCAAAGACTTTCAGCAATTGTGTTGAGGCAACCGATGCTGACGATTGGCTTGTGGATCTGTGCAAGCATTTCGAGTGCAGTAACGTCAGGCCTGAGGACTTTGTTAAGTTCGCTTCCTTCCAACTCAAAGATCAAGCTACAGAATGGTTCCAGCAGTACAAGGATTCCAGAGGTGGACGTGTGATCACTTGGGATGAATTCCGTCAAGATTTCAGAGCTCACCATATCCCTCAGAGCGTGGTTGAAAGCAAGCGTGAGGAATTCCGCAACCTGAAGCAAGGCTCTTTGTCTGTCTATGAGTACAACAAGTTGTTTCAGAAGCTCGCTCGCTTTGCCAAGCAGGACGTCCCTGATGAGAAGAGCATGATATACCAGTTCAGGGGTGGTCTCAGAGAAAAAATTCAGCTAGCTCTTGTTCTCTTTGAGCCCTTGAGATACGATGAGTTCTACAACATGGCACTGAAGCAAGAGGCTGCTCAGTTGAGGTGTGATGCTTCCAAGAAGCGAGTCAGAGACGTTACTCCTTCTTCCTCTACTCAAGTGGCCAAGCAACAGAAGTATTGGCTTCCTCCTCCTCCGTTTCGTCAGCCGTATCAGCAGAAGAGCAAAGGTGGTAGTGGTTCTTCCCACCCACCCAACCCTGGCTTTCAGAACAAGACTTCGTCTCAAGCTCCAAGATCGAGTGCTCCGTACCACCGTCCGCTTTCAGAGGTCACGTGCAACAAGTGCCAACAGAAGGGTCACTATGCCAACAAGTGTTTCAACCAGAGGCGTCTTCCTCCTCCTCCTCCTGTCAGATCGGCAAGTACAGCGGTGGTCAAGCATAACCCCAAGTATGCCAAGGTCAATTTGATGAATGCAGCTCAGGCAGAGGACTCGTCAGATGTCATCATGGGTAACCTTCCTATTAACGATGTTCCTGCAAAAGTTCTTTTTGACACTGGTGCATCGCATTCCTTTTTGTCATGCCCTTTTGCATCGAAGCACAATGTTGATACTGAGATTATGCCCAAAGTCATGCAAGTTGTTTCTCCCGGCAAGCTTTTGACTTCTAGTTTGGTTGCTCCCGATATCTCTATCACATTGGGTGATTACAAGTTTCTCTCTTCTCCGGTGGTTCTTGGTAACTCGGATATTGATCTTATTCTCGGAATGGATTGGCTTTCTAAGCACAAGGCACATCTTGATTGTGCTGCCAGGCAGATTCAATTGACTCATTCGTCTGAGGATGTAATTGTCTTTGCTGCTCGGGATAATACCATCCGTTTGTTTTCTCTCAATGAGAAGGGTGAATTGGATGCTATCTCTCAGATTCCAGTCGTTTGCGAATATCAAGACGTCTTTCCAGAAGAGCTTCCAGGAATGCTTCCGCACCGGCCAGTTGAATTCGTTATTGATCTTGAGCCTGGCACGGAACCTGTGTGCAAACTTCCTTACAAGCTCGGACCTGAAGAGTTGAAGGAGCTGAAGAAGCAACTCGATATTCAAGAGAAAATGGGTCTCATCCGGCCTAGTTCTTCTCCGTGGGGTTGTGGTGTTCTTTTTGTGAAGAAGAAGGATGGAACGGACCGACTTTGTGTTGATTACCGTCCAGTGAACAAGAAGACCATCAAGAACAAATACCCACTTCCCAACATCAATGAGCTGTTCGAACAACTCAAAGGCGCCCGAGTATTCTCCAAGCTTGATCTCTGTATGGGTTATCATCAGATTCGTATCCGTGAGCAAGATATTCCCAAGACGGCTTTCAGGACAAGCTTTGGTTCATATGAATACATTGTCATGTCTTTTAGCCTCGTCAACGCTCCTCCGACGTTCTCTCACATGATGAACTTCATCTTCAACGCCTACACCAATGACTTCGTTTTGGTCTATCTCGACGACATTCTGGTTTTTTTCCAAGAACAAGGAAGATCATGCCAAGCACTTGCGTTTGGTTCTTGATAAGCTCAGAGAACATCAGTTCTACGCCAAGTTCTCCAAGTGTGAATTTTGGCTTGATGAGGTTCTTTATCTTGGTCATATCATCTCTGCCAAGGGCATTGCCGTGAATCCTAAGAAGGTGTCTGCAATTATGAATTGGGAACCTCCTCAGAACGTGAAGCAACTCCGTAGCTTCCTCGGTCTCGCAAGCTATTGCCGAAGATTCGTTGAAAACTTTTCCAAGATCGCGAAGCCTCTCTCTAATCTTCTCCAGAAACACGTCAAGTACGTTTGGTCTCCAGAGTGTGACATTGCTTTCAACACTTTGAAAGAGAAATTGATCACTGCTCCAGTTCTGACTCCGCCTGATGAATCCAAGCCGTACGAGGTCTTTTGTGATGCCTCTCTCCTAGGTCTTGGCGCAGTATTGATGCAAGAGAAGAAAGTTGTTGCTTATACATCTCGCCAGTTGAAGCCCAATGAGAAGAACTACCCCACTCATGATCTCGAGTTGGCGGCAGTTGTGCATGCTCTTTTGACTTGGAGACATCTTCTATTGGGAAGAAAAGTGGACATTTTCACTGATCACAAGAGTCTCAAGTACATCTTCACTCAGCCTAATCTCAACCTCAGGCAAACTCGATGGGTCGAAATGATTCAAGAGTATAATCCGAGTATCGAGTATACTCCAGGCAAGGCCAATGTGATTGCTGACGCTTTGAGCAGGAAAGCTTACTGCAACAGTCCGATTCTCAAGCCTTATCAACCCGAGCTTTGTGAAGCCTTCCGCAAACTTAACCTGCAAGATGTTCCTCAAGGTTTCCTCGCCAACCTTCAAGTCTCTCCTACCTTGGAAGACCAGATTCACCAAGCCCAGCTTCTTGATGCTATGGTGAAAAAGGTGAAGATTGGGATTGCCAAGAGTCAGTCCAAGTACAAGTGCTACCGCCTTGATGACAAAGACACTCTCTTCTTCGAGGATCGTATTGTTGTACCCAAAGGTGACCTCCGTAAAGTGATCATGAACGAGGCTCACAATTCTCTCCTCTCCATCCACCCTGGGAGCACAAAGATGTATCAGGACCTCAAGCAAGCTTATTGGTGGACTCGAATGAAGCGCGAGATCGCTCAATTCGTGAATAAATGTGATGTCTGCAGAAGAGTGAAGGCAGAACACCAAAGGCCAGCTGGTCTCCTCCAACCTCTTGCCATTCCAGAATGGAAGTTTGACCACATTGAAATGGACTTCGTGACTGGGTTTCCAAAGTCCAAGCATGGCAATGATGCTGTATTCGTTGTCATCGACAAACTCACCAAAGTGGCTCACTTTCTGCCTATCAAAGAGTCGATCACTGCAGCTCAATTGGCAGAACTCTATACCTCTCGTATTGTCTCTCTACACGGAATTCCACAAGTGATCTCTTCAGACCGTGGCAGCATCTTTACCTCGAAGTTTTGGGATTCTTTTCAGAAGGCCATGGGCACCAACATCCGCTTCAGCACAGCTTTCCATCCTCAAACTAGCGGTCAAGTCGAGCGTGTCAACCAGATTCTTGAAGATATGCTCAGGGCTTGTGTGATCTCCTTCGGCATGAAGTGGGAGGATTGTCTTCCTTATGCTGAATTCTCCTATAACAACAGTTTTCAAGCAAGTTCGGCCAAGGCCCCTTTTGAAATTCTGTATGGCAGGAAGTGCCGTACCCCTCTCAACTGGTCTGAAACCGGTGAACGTCAGCTTTTGGGTAATGACTTAATCACAGAAGCAGAAGAGATGTGCAAAGTCATTCGTGATAACCTCAAAGCAGCCCAATCCCGCCAGAAGAGCTACTATGATAGTAAGCACTGTGATTTGGTTTTCGAGATCGTAGATCATGTTTACCTCCACGTCTCTCCTATGAAAGGTACTCGTCGCTTTGGTATCAAAGGGAAGCTTGCCCCCAGATACGTGGGACCTTTCAAGATTGTCAGCAAGAGAGGCGACCTCGCCTATCAACTCGAGCTTCCTTCAAACTTTGCAAATGTTCATGACGTGTTCCATGTCTCTTAGCTCCGAAAGTGCTTCAAGACTCCTGACCGCACCGTCAACTTCGAAGACATTGAGCTCCAAGAAGATCTCCCTTATTGTGAGCACCCAGTTGCTATTCTTGAAGAGACTGAACGCAAGACTCGCAACAAGACAATCAAATTTCTCAAAGTCAAGTGGTCACACCATTCCGACCGTGAAGCTACCTGGGAACGTGAGGATCACCTCCGTTTTGAGTACCCGACGTTCTTTCAGTCCTAGATCTCGGGACGAGATCCTTTCGTAGTGGTGGAGTGTTGTAACACCCCGGATTTAACTTTCCCAATTTGTACTCCACTCTTGCCGTTTCGGCGTTAAGTTATATTTATTTTCTTGGGTTCGGGTCCTTGTCTCCGTGTGTTGTTGTCGTTGTCATGCATCTCTTATCATGTCATCATGTGCATTGCATTTGCATATGTGTTCGTCTCATGCATTCGAGCATTTTCCCCGTTGTCCGTTTTGCATTCCGGCGCTTCGTTCTCCTCCGGTGGTCATTTCTAGCTTTCTTTCGTGTGTGGGGATTAAGCATTTCCGGGGTGGACCGAGACTTGCCAAGCGGCCTTGGTTTACTACCGGTAGACCGCCTGTCAAGTTTCATACCATTTGGACTTCGTTTGATACTCCAACGGTTAACCGAGGGACCGAAAAGGCCTCCTGTGTGTTGCAGCCCAACACCCCTCCAATTTGGCCCAAAACCCACCTAACTCCGCTCTATGTTCTAGAGCGTTCGATCACGATCGCGTGGCCGAAAACCGCACCCCATTTGGACTCTCCTAGCTCCCTCCATGCCTATATAAAGGCCCTCCCGAAATTTCGCGGATCCCCTCTCTTCGAAACCCTAGAAAAAGCCACCGCGCCGCGCCGGACATTGTCCGATCCGGCCGGACATCGCCGCCGTCCAACCAGGGGCTGCCACGTGGGCGTGCGCCCACATCCCCGCCGCCTCGCCCGCGCCGGCCCGCCTGGCCCACGCGCGGCCCTCCGCGCCGCCGAGCCGGGCCCCGTGCGCCCCGCCGCCTGCCTCCTCTTTCCACGGCGCCGCGCCGCCCCGCTCCGCCGCGCGCCGCCGAGCCGCCATCCGCCTCCTCGCGCCGCCTCCCGCTGCCTGCCGCGCCGCCCCGCTCCGCCGCACGCTGCCCCTCGCCGCCCGCGCCTCCCCGGCCTCGTCTTCGGCCGGATCCGGCCGCGGGAGAGCCGGATCCGTTGCCGCCGACCCCGGCCGCCGCCGTCTTCATCATCTCCGGCGAGTCCGCCGCCGCCTCGGTTCGCGTGCGTGAACAGTAAACCCTAGATCTCGGGGTGATTTTTTTCTACTAAGTCCCGAAATTCTCAGTCCATATCCTCATGTTCACGGCTTCGTAAGTTTGCATCCGTAGCTCCGATTCATGCATATAGCATATCAAAATGTTCATCTCAGAGAGTACATCATTTCATTCCATTGCATCATTTCCATTTGAGTTCATCTTGATGCCCGAAATGCTGTTAGAAGAGGGCTACTTGAGTTAATTGTCAGATCTGCTCCTCCATTTAGCTTTTTGTCATTTTTGCCATGATTAATGTGTGCATGATATGCCCTGATATTCTACATATGTTTTGTTAAGGGTTTTGTCATCTTTCCAGAGGTGCAACCCATGTATTTTTGTGATGTGTGTGGTGACTTTTGCAAGCTTGCAAAGTGGTGCACTTGCTAATTCTGTTTTCAGGGACTTAGTAATTTCTCTAAGTCCTGGAGCTGTTTATCTCTTGATGCCATATGTTCATGTTGTTTTCTAGTGATCCTTGCCTCTTTTGAGGATGATCAGTAAGGATGTTTTGTTAATATTGTAGTGCTCTATCCATCCATGCCTTTGTTTGCAATTATGGAGCACCCTAGCTTGAGTGAATCGAGCTCTACTTTTGCTACTTTGTGAATCTGGGCAGATTGTCAACTTGTTTGCGATTTTGCCGATGATGTTGTAGTTGATCCGTGCATGCTATGCTATTGTTCTTGCCATGTCTAGCTTGCATTTTGTGCCTTCTTGTTGGGTGTATGCTCGTCTTGCCATGACTTACATCGTAGTGAGTGCATCGAGCTCGTAAACATGCCTACTTGAGTTATGTTTCAGCATGTGTCAGTTTTCACTAAGTCTGAAAACTGATTATGTTTTTGCTATGTTCACATGCTTGCAATTGTATCTTGTGATCCCTTTTGGCTCAAGGTCACTAAGGGACTTTTGTTAAGCTCTTTGAGTAGCTCCATGCCATGCTTTACTTTGCCATGTTAAGGTCCTGTGGCATATAGTTTTGTTGCTCCAAAGAGGGCTACCTGATCTGAAATTCCAGACAAGTGTTAATTTCACTAAGTCTGAGATCTGTTTGCCATTTGCATTTTTGCCATGTTTGTTTGAACCTGTTAATGGATGAATTGGCCGTAGCTCAGTGCTAGACTTTTGCTAAGCATCTTGAATGCATCCCTACCATGTATTTTTTGTCATGTTTGGGTGCTGTAGCATGTTCATCTCATTGCATTTAGTTGGCTACTTGCTGTAAATCGCAGACCGGTGTCATATTTGAATCGCTTGCCATTTCCAAACCGTAACTCCGATTCCGGTGTTCTTTATATCGTTTTCAAGCGATTTCATATCATCTTTCCAGTGGCACAATTGATTTTCCAATTTGAGGCCAGGTTCATGTTCATATCTTGCATTTTGCATCCCGCATCGCATCCCGCATAGCATATCATCATTGCATCATATTGCTTGATCCTTGCACGTGGTTGATTGTATCCTTGTTGCTTGTTTGTCTTGTTTGGGTAGAGCCGGGAGACGAGTTCGCTAACGAGGAGCCCGTTGAGTTTGCTTTTGAGGATCCAGTCAACTCTGACAACTGTGCAGGCAAGATGATCGTACCCTCGAAATCACTACTATCTTTGCTATGCTAGTTTGCTCGCTCTTTTGCTATGCCAATGCTACGATGCCTACCATTTGATTTCAAGCCTCCCAAATTGCCATGTTAAACCTCTAACCCACCATGTCCTAGCGAACCGTTGATTGGCTATGTTACCGCTTTGCTCAGCCCTTCTTATAGCGTTGGTAGTTGCAGGTGAAGATTGGAGGCCGTTCCTTGTTGGAACATTTATTTACTTGTTGGGATATCATTATATTATCTGGTTATCTTAATGCATCTATATACTTGGTAAAGGGTGGAAGGCTCGGCCTTTCGCCTAGTGTTTTGTTCCACTCTTGCCGCCCTAGTTTCCGTCATATCGGTGTTATGTTCCCGGATTTTTGCGTTCCTTACGCGGTTGGGTTATAATGGGAACCCCTTGATATTTCGCCTTGATTAAAAGCTTTTCCAGCAATGCCCAACATTGGTCTTACCATTTGCCACCTAGCCTCTTTTTCCCTTGGGTTTCCGGAGCCCGAGGGTCATCTTATTTAACCCCCCGGGCCAGTGCTCCTCTGAGTGTTGGTCCGACCGAGTAGACTGCGGGCCACCTCGGGGCAACTTGAGGGTTGGTTTTACTCGTAGGATGTCTCATCTGAGTGTGCCCTGAGAACGAGATATGTGTAGCTCCTATCGGGATTTGTCGGCACATTTGGGCGGTGTTGCTGGTCTTGTTTTAACCTGTCGAAGTGTCTTGAATTACCGAGATACCGAGTCTGATCGGAACGTCTCGGGAGGAGGTCTATTCCTTCGTTGACCGTGAGAGCTTGTCATGGGCTAAGTTGGGACTTCCCTGCAGGGATTTGAACTTTCGAAAGCCGTGCCCGCGGTTATGGGCTGATGGGAATTTGTTAATGTCCGGTTGTAGATTACTTGAACCTTATTTTAATTAAAATGAATCAACTGAGTGTGTTACCATGATGGCCTCTTCTCGGCGGAGTCCGGGAAGTGGACACGGTGTTGGAGTAATGTCTGCGCATGTTGTTCTCTAGTTTCTCGCTCGCGCTTTGCCTCCTCTTCTCGCTCTCTTTTGCGAATAAGTTAGCCACCATAATTGCTAGTCGCTTGCTGCAACTCCACATATTTTTACCCTGTCATACCTTTAAGCTTAAATAGTCTTGATCGCGAGGGTGCGAGATTGCTGAGTCCCTGTGGCTCACAGATTACTATTACACCAGATGCAGGGCCTAATGATTCCGCTCCAGCAGATGCGTATGAGCTCAAGTGGGAGTTCAACAAAGACTCTCAACGTTACTATGTTTCCTTTCCCGATGATCAGTAGTGGCGCCCAGTTGGGGGTGATTGGGACCGTGTCGCATGTTGGGTTCTCTTTTATTTTGGTGCCGTAGTCGGGCCATGAGTGTTTGGATGATGTAATGTTATTTATGTACTTGATTGACGTGGCGAGTGTAAGACAACTATGTTATCTACCCTTTTATTATTATATTACATGGGATGTTTGTGAAGATTGCCTAACTTGCGACATATGCCTTCAATGCGATTATGTCTCTAAGTCGTGCCTCGACACATGGGAGCTATAGTCGCATCGAGGGTGTTACAATTAGTCTCGCGAGGGGCTGATGATGAACTAATACAGGGGATGAACAACCTCAGGAGGCCTGTTCTTGTGTGGACGTGAGCTACTGATGGTTTGGGTTGGATCCCGGATCCCCTCCTATGGTGGTGGCTAAGCTATATTTGTAGTGGCCTCAGTCCTGTTCCTTCAAAACGAAGGAGAAGGGATCTCACAGTGGCCAATTTTGAAGGGGGACAAGTAGTACATCTTATCGTTACGAAAGGTGGTCTTCGCCTGCAAAGCTTCTGCTCATGACGCCGTGGTGGGCTCGATGATGACATCCGTCCTGCCGTTCTGGCAGTCTTGGTCTCGTTGCACGGGAATGGAAACTATTGGCTGATCCCTCGGGACTTCGCGCCTGCGCTTGCCTCCTTATCACCAAAGAGGAAACCTGCTGCTCAGCGCCCGCTGGCGCCTGCCTGGCCTTGGTCGTCATGGCTTGCGTCACCTCGACCTCATGAGGTAGGTGCTTGCATAGGAATCTCCGCTCCTCGGGAGCCAGCCTGAGGAGGCCACTCTCTCCGGAGGTCTTGGCGTCGTCCGCCTCGCGAGGGTCTTGTCTTACCGGTGCTGAAGATGGGTCGTACCAGGCCGTTGATGGAGCCATGCCGTAGGCCACACGAAGGCAGGTCTGGGTACCCTGGTTCCCAGAACACCGACAGTAACCCCCGGGCCCAAGGCGCGCTCAGACTTGGCTTTGAGGCGAAGCCGAGAGGCAAGGGTGAAGTGCCGCGGGCCCCAATCACCTGCGAACTAAGTCGACGCATGGCGCTTGATGGGACGTGGGCGTCTCCACTTCCCCACGCCGCCTCGGCAACCGCCCGGGCTGACAAAAAGACTGGCCCCTGCCGCTGAGCCTTCACCACCTTCTCTTCGTCTTGCTCTAGATCCCCTTTTCTCCCCACCAAGAGCATCTCCAGATCTGCTGAATCTTTCCCTCGAGCTCTTCGCTGATGGCGACTAACAAGGTGAAGCCCACCGCTCCGGCCGCACACTCTTCCTCCGCACCTGCGCCGGCCTTCAATACATCCTCCATCACCGAGGCGAGGCACCTTGCCGCCGTGCTCCCGTTGACGGCGAGCAATGACAACGAGGGAGGGAGACGGCGCTTCAGGTCGGCTCCATCGAGCGGGAAACCTTGGCGGGGACATTCTATCCCTTCTTCCTCCACAACGTCTTCGCGAGGCTCGTACCGCCCTTCTCCAAGTTCTTCCTCGTCGTCCTCGACCATTACCAGGTTCACACTCTACACCTCCAGCCCAACTCCATCCTTCTCCTATCGATCTTCGCCTTCTACTGCGAGGCGTTTGTGGGTGTGGTGCCCTCCATCGCGCTACTCCGCCACTTCTTCTTCCTCCGGATGCACGATCCGACCCAACGCTCCGACTGTGTCTCCTTCGTTGCGGCCCACAACGGCAATGCGCTCATGAGGGCCAGGAAGAAGGTGGATGACTTCCGACATAAGTGGATCTTCATGGACGCAAGGGCCTCCGTGCCCGGCTGGAGCTGCCGACCGAGATGCCGGAGAAGCTAGACTAGTGGGCTCATGAGAAGCTCACCGACCCTCGGGCGACGCTGGTCCTGAGGCTAATGCAGGCGGACATGGAGTCCGGGGTGCTAACGGGGGCCATGCTTGTTAGGGAGTTCCTGACGCAACTCCTAGCCCCGCTCCAAGCACACTTGCGCCCCATGTGGGATTTCAAGGGCGCAAAGGATGACATCCGGCTATGCCCAGGGAGCTTGACAGGCGAGGAGCTGAGCAAGGCCGTGCGTACCTTGCTCAAGAAGGACCCGAGCAGCCTCCCAGTGGACTACCTCCCGTTGTACCGCCGCGGCATGGGGGCAGAGCTGGCCGCCGCCATGCCCATCTTCAACGAGCTAGGACTCATGCCGCCGAAGCTCCCCACCTCCCCGGTGCCGGTGTCCTCTAGGGAGGACTCCGAGGGGAAGGGAGGGGAGGACTCGGAGGCGACCGTAGACGATGAGGCAAAGACCTCTCCCCCGTCGCAGAGCTTCTCCGTGATCTCTCTGATGACGCCGCCGCCGAGCACTTGGTCGGGGAATCCCCGCGCTCCACCGGGGTCGTTACAAGGTCTGGGGGCACCCCCTTGTGGAGGCTCGGCCGAGCGACTCCGAAGAAGGGCGAGGCGGCATCACTTCCTCGGGGCGACGCCCCCGCCTTGTCGCCCATCGCTACCACCTCGAAGCCAGTTGTCGTGCGCCCAGTTGATCCTCAGGGCGCGACGAAGCCCGCGCTCAGGAAGACCGGGGGCGCCGCAGTCCTGGCCAGAAAAAGGTCGTACATTGCCACTGATGAGTAAGTATTTTACCTTGTTTTTGTTCGCCATCCGTGATGCCATGCCCACGGTGCTCTTCTCCTGGCAACCAGTGCGAAGCCCGTGGTGAAGAGGAAGAAGGAGGAAGCCGAGACCCATAAGGCCGCACCGATCGCCCAAACCGCAGCGGTCCTGGTGCAGGACGAGGAGGTCGCCTCACGCTCCCCCGTGATGGACCGAGCCCCTCAGAGCTCGGTGGCAGAGCCTTAGGAGGAGGCCGCTCCCATGATCTAGCAAACCCCGGAGCCAGCTATCCCCGTCGCACCCGCGGGGGGTTTGGGGGCTCTAGAGCCCCCTGCTTCCCTTGCTACTATAGCGGCGCCAGTCCAGGCGCTGGGCGCCGCCTCCTCCCCAGGCCCTCGTGCTGGCGGACCACGGCCCCTCTGCTAGGCCCGATGCTCTAGAGGAGGCCTACACCGCGCTGGACAGCTCCGAACCGATCTTCAGGACGCTGACAAGTGCATGGTGTCGGGGTGTCTGGGGCTGATCTTCGGGGTGGCTCCAGGCTGACGCGTCCACCAGGACGGCCTGGGGCCGGGCCGAGGCTGCCGCCATGGAGGGCAGGAAGGAGGCCGACGAGGCCACAATGGCTCGCGACGGGGTGCTGGTCAACGCAGCGTCCGCCAAGGAACGCTACAACATGGGAAGCTGAGCTGAAGGCCCTCCGCGAAGAGCAGGCCACCCACACCCGTCGACTCCAAGAGTGGGAGGAGGAGCTCAGGCATGGGAGGCTGCGCTCATCGATCATGACGCCGAGCTGAACCAGGCAGCCCAGGAATAGGCTGCGGAGTGGAGCCGTTTGGGAAAGCTGAAGGAGGAGGCGGACAGGGCCCAGGCGTCCCATGACAAGCTTGTTTCTGAGGAGACGACCCGGCGGGAGGCCAGGAAGAAGACCATCGCCGTGGCCGAGAAGGCGGCAGCCGTGGGACGCGACACCTTCGTCTTCCTCAAGCTGAGGCCCCGCACGGCGCTGCACTCCCTTTACGGAGAAGGGTATGAGAAGCCACTGGCAACTCCAGACGATGGTCTTGCCAAGCTCGCCGAGGAGCTCGAGGGCATTGCCGCTGAGTGGGCTCCATGGTAGAAGAGGAGTGCCGCGCTCTTTTCACTGCAGCCGTGACACGTGTTTTCAGCCACCTCCATCTCCAGGATCCAAGCTTCGACCTTGGCACTTTGATCGAGTCGGTGGCTCTAGAGTCCCGCGACGCTGCTGCTGAGGCCATGGAGAAGCAGGTGAAAACCCTGCTGGAGAAGTTCCTCTGCGTCAACCCCAAGGTTGCGACGACTGAGCTGGGGGCGGAGACGGTGGAGGTGTTGTCGATGACGAGCTCCCCACGGCGGGCGACGTCGGTGACCAAGGTGATGGCGGCGCTTCCTCCTAGTTTGACCCTGCGACATTTGCCGTGCCTCGTGGAGGCGTGAAAACTTCTTCTTGGACTTGTCATACACTATGCTTTCTAATAATTTGTTAGGACTCCGCGATCTCCTTTCCGTGCTCGATTTCCTTTCTGTTTGCTTTAGTGTTCTGCGTCGGCAGGGCCCGGTCCTGCGCATACCTCATCCACCGTTGGGTCGTCCGGATTACCAGGACAAGGCCAAGGGGTGAGGGGCTACGTGGCCAGTGAGGCCCCTGAGTCGCGATGCTCAGGGGTCCCCCTTGACGTACGGACAACCCTCATGAAGGAAATGTGAGCATCGTTTGGGCTAATCTGGAGCTCCCTTACCTTTCCTCGTTAGCTTTTGCCTGGGAGGGTCGCATGAAGACCAGGTGCGAGAGACCTAGTGAGGTGGCATGCGCCAGGTGTGACTTGGGCACAGCCCCGTGCCCAGCTCCCTCGCGTGGCCCTCCCGTAGGGACAGTGGCGCAGTGAGGTTGGGCCGCGATCCTAGTGGCCCTCCTGAGGTTACTACAGTCGCTACGGCGCCCTTAGTTGTTTATTAAACAATGCAGAGCATGGTTCTTCCACTCTTGCATGGGCATGGCCGCTCCTTGACCGCATCGTCCGCCAGCGCGGGGCATGGGGCTTCCACTGGTGCGTGGGTGGATGTTTCCTCTGAAGGGAGACTCTAGGGCGTGTACAACCCCGTCCTGACACGTGGCTAGCATGATAGGACTGGAGGAGGTGTATATGGGCACCCGTGAGCCAGCGCGGGACTCACGAGGCCCTACCTCAAGGCGGGTTGTGCTTGAATTTTGGTCCGGAACATTTGTAAGGACCCCGCGAGGTGTTTAGGTGGCCTGTGCCGAGTGAATCTCTAGAGGATATCGCATGAGAAGGCCAAACACCAACAACCCCAGGAGGTGACGTGAACGGGGCCGACCCGCCAGACAGAGCTCAACGGCTGGTTTTATTAACGCTGCAGGGACGGACCCGAGCACAGATGCCGTGCCCAGTCTTCTCATGCAATAATCCTAAAGAAAGACAACCGGCGCGCGGTTCCCGCGGCGGCGAGGCACCGGGCCGCACGCCCTGACTCATCCGCTCTCGATTAGCTCATGCGAGAACAAGGCACCAAGGACCACGGGAGGTGATGTACAAGGGAGCTGGCCCGCGAGACAGAGCTCGACCACTTGGGTTTAGCGACGCTGCAGGCATGGACCCGAGCACAGACGTTGTGCCAGTCCTTCATCATGAGGCGGCCGCGGGCGGGTTTGTGAGGGTGCATGACGATCATGGTGGCGAAGCACCGGTCATGCAAGTGATAATATAAAGTGACTCATGAAAGGATAATGCCAGTTTTGATATATGCGCAAAACAATACATGCTGGAGGGGCGGACCCGTACAACTTGAGGATAATGCAGCGCGAGGGGCGCCCTCAATTGAACAAACCGAAAAGTCACCTGGCACCGTCGCTGAAGAAGTGTTGGGGCAGCTGAAGATGTGCGCCGAAGAGGTCGTTCTTCATGAGTCGTCCGGCTCCTGAGCCTCGAGGGGCTCCGGAGGTCCAGGAGGCTCACGAGGGTTCGGCGCCTCCTCCGTCAGGGTTGCCTGGCACTTGGCCTCGTGAGCCGCCAGGATGCCCTGCATGTAGCGCTGGTGAGTGGCAGCCATGTTCAGCAGGCCGGACGGCATGCAGACACAGCTGCTGGGGCAGCCCCCACTCCAGCTGACGCGGGACGACCAGAAGCGCTCCTGAGAAGCGGCCCTGTTGAGCTCTGGGATGTTGACGCAGACGCGCAGCTTGCCACCCATGTCAGGGCAGCAACCGCGCTGAGTGATGCAGGGTGGCACTCGCCGTGCATGGCTCGCGCCTCCTGAAGCTCTTCGATTGCCTTGTGGTGAACTCCTGAGCGCCTGGCACCTTGAGCCCTGCTCGTGGTAGCACGCGTTGAAGCATGCCTCTACATGGTGCCCGAACGCCTCCCTCGTGGCGCCGGCCAGGTCAGAGGCCCTCCAGAGGGGAGCTCCCGAGCCCAACCTAAGAGGGAGGGGGGGGCGAGCGCGCCTTCCTATGCAGGAGGGGAAGGCGCCCCATCAGTGGGCATGGGGCTTGAGGCACGACCATTGGACGCCCCGGCCTCCTGAGGACCTTGGAGGAGTAGCTGCTTCTTCTTCTTAGGGACGGTCTCAGGAGGATGGATGGTACCCTCAAACTATCCATGACGATAATAACGGCAAACAAGATTGCACACAAAAACAGACCCGGCAAGAAAAACGGCGAACGAAAAAGAGGGCGAATAATACGGCAAATTTTTGTGAAGTGGGGGAGAGGAAAACGAGAGGCAAATGGCAACTAATGTAAATTGTGAGGAGATGAGATTTGTGATTAGGAACCTGGTATATGTTGAAGATCCTCCCCGGCAACGGTGCCAGAAATTCCTTTTGATGCGGCTTGAAGGTACGTCGGTATTTCCCCAAAGAGGAAGGGATGATGTAGCACAACGACGGTAGGTATTTCCCTCGGTGATGAAACCAAGGTTATCGAACCAGTAGGAGAACCAAGCAACAACACGTAAACAACACCCGCACACAAATAACAAATACTCGCAACCCTACGTATTAAAGGGGCTGTCAATCCCTTTCGGGTAACGGCGCCAGAAATTGCCAAACAGACGTGAATAAATTGTAGTAGTTTAATAGATCGAATGCCAAATAAAATAAATGAGAATAAATTGTAGCAAGGTATTTTTGTATTTTTGGGTTCAATAGATCTGAAAATAGAAGGCAAATAAAGTAGATCGCAAAGGCAAATAATATGAGAAAGAGACCCGGGGGCCGTAGGTTTCACTAGTGGCTTCTCTCGAGAAAAATAGCAAACGGTGGGTAAACGAATTACTATTGGGCAATTGATAGAACTTCAAATAATCATGATGATATCCAGACAATGATCATTATATAGGCATCACGTCCAAGATTAGTACACCGACTCCTGCATGCATCTACTACTATTACTCCACACATCGACCGCTATCCAGCATGCATCTAGTGTATTAAGTTCATGTAGAAACAGAGTAATGCAATAAGAACGATGACATGATGTAGAAAAGATCTATTTATATAGAAATAAACCCCATCGTTTTATCCTTAGTAGCAACGATACATACGTGTCGGTCCCCCTTCTGTCACTGGGATCAAGCACCATAAGATCGAACCCACTACAAAGCACCTCTTCCCATTGCAAGATAAATAGATCAAGTTGGCCAAACAAAATCCAAATATCGGAGAAGAAATACGAGGCTATAAGCAATCATGCATATAAAAGATCAAAGAAACTCAAATAACTTTCATGGATAAAAAGAGATAGATCTAATCATAAACTCAAAGTTTATCGGATCCCAACAAACACACCGCAAAAGAGTTACATCATATAGATCTCTAAGAGACCATTGTATTGAGAATCAAACGAGAGAGAGGAAGCCATCTAGCTACTAACTACGGACCTGAAGGTATACAAAGAAATACTCACGCATCATCGGAGAGGCACCAATGGAAGTGGTGAACCCCTCCGTGATGGTGTCTAGATTGGATCTGGTGGTTCTGGACTCTGCGGCGGCTGGAATTAATTTTCGTCGACTCCTCTAGGGTTTCTGGAGTATTGGGGTATTTATAGAGCGAAGAGGCGGTGCGGGAGGCCATGGAGGTGGGCACAACTCACCTGGGCATGCCTGGGGGCCCAGGTGCGCCCTGGTGGGTTATGCCTCCCTCGGGGCACCTCTCAGGTGCTTCTCCGGCCCATTGGGTGTCTTCTAGTCCATAAAAATTCCACAAAAAGTTTCACTATGCTTGGACTCCGTTTGGTATTGATTTTCTGCAATGTAAAAAACATGCAAAAAACAACAACTCGCACTTGGCACTATGTCAATAGGTTAGTACCAAAAATGATATAAAATGACTATAAAATTATTATAAAACATCCAAGATTGATAATATAACAACATGGAATAATAAAAAATTATAGATACATTGAAGACGTATCAATGTAGAGCTTGCGTGGTCCTCCAGCTTGGTAGAAAGGGCTACCAGGGTGGAATGCAACATGTTCAAGTGCGCCTCCATGGTGGAGGAGGAGTTCATCAAGAGGCGGATTGAGGAGGACAAGGCATTCCGAGCCACCGAAAAGGCGAAGGCCGGAAGAGCGGAGGAGGAAGAGGACGAAGGCTCCTCCCATGGCAAAAGCGAGGCGCACGCCACAAAGGGGGTTGCCGGGGATGATCCTGCTGGGGATGAGCCCGCTAGGATTGAAGCCTTATACACCGCGGCAGCAGAGGCCCCGGAAGAGGACAGAGCTGAGGAGACGGAGCAGCCCGGGGAGGAGTGGCTCGCAGCAGGCCCTCAAGCCCCCGAGCCAGTCTTGGATCAGCGCCCTCATAGGCGGGCGGTTAGCCGGGGAGCAGCGGTTCCTGCTCCTGCGCCCACTGCCAAGAAAGTAAAGAAGACCTCCTCCAAGGGTAGCAAGTCGGACATGGTGCGCCGGCAATCTTCTCATCTTTCCGGGGCCAAAACCCCTCCCGCCAAGTGATGGGCGACCACGGGAGTCGACTCCAGCTCCCGGTCTGACTCGAGCTCCTGTCATAGCTCATCCTCGCCGGAGCCCCCTGCGTCTCAGTAGGGCTCGAAGTTGTTGGGAAGCTCTGCCTCCCCGACCCTGAAGAGGAGCAGAGCACCTTCACCACCCATGGAGTTCATGCTGAGCTCCATGCTTATTGACGATGAGTAAGGAAAAACACCCTTCTTTGCTTGTTGCAGTTTCTATGTGTTGGCCGGTTTGCCGATCGATCTTGTTTGCGGCCTTTGACAGGGAAGAGGAGGAGGAGACCCTCATCCACCGGGTCAAACGGCTCAGGCACGCGGAGCCGCTGAAGGCCACGGAGGGCGTGGGCTTGGCGGGAAGCAGCACGAATGATCCGATGCCAAGCCCCCAGCCCAGCCCCCATCTCGAAAGCACATGACTGGTTCCTCCCACCAAAAATGATGCAGGAGAGCTCCCCACCTCCTCAGCCAGAGGAGGGGGGAAGACCACTCAGGGAGAGTCCTTCCAGGAGGGGCCCACCCGCCCGTCGATCGAGTCGAGGGATCCCCGACAAGGGCTTCCACGGAAGGGTCTGGCCAAGACGACACCATGGTTACCGGGGAAGGGGACGATGGCCATGGCCCGACAACTGACGTTGCTTGGGAAACCGAAGCTCCCCCACAGCAGACATCTACATGCAACTCGTTTGCTCTTTTGTGTTCTGCTGCTTTTATCATCTCGCTCCATGTCCTTGGTCCTCCAACGCTTTTGCATCCTTATCATTGCTTGTTGTCTTTGCTTGCAGCCCCTTCGATTGAAGAGCCTGAGCTGCTAGAGGAGGTGGCCAGCATAGGGAAAGATGTTGTGGAGGAGGCCGTCAAGATTGCTGCCATGGAGGGGCAGGAACACACTGCCGGGGGTATCTAGGAGCTCTCAAAGGAAACAGAGAAAACCCCCGGCAATGCGCCAGGATTGGGGGTACTGATTGAAGAGAAAATCCCCCTCCAAACCATGAACCCCCTTCCCTCATTTTGCACCTTGGTGGGGACCCTGCGGCCAACTTCGAGTCAATTGGCGTTGGTACTCGCGCAACCTGGACTCGGAGCCCCCGGTCCGTCAGTGGAGATGAGCGCGAAACTTGATGAAGAGATCTAGCGCATCTTAGCACCGTTGTACCAGGGGGTTGAAGAGGCAGATGACTCCGTCACCATCGCCATGGACTTGTCCTTCCTAGAGTCCGTGGCGACAGGTATTAAGCAGATGCAGAACCGACACAGCCAAAAATGGAAGGCGCTCAAGGAGCAGCACAATTTGGCCAACAAAGTGGACCAGAAGCTGAGGGATAAGGGTAGCGAGCTGCGTGAGTGGCATGGAAAGCAATTCCAAGTCCTTTTGCGGCAACATGAGACGATCTTCATGGCAAAGGAGGACGTTGCTGCCCGGGAGGCTCGTCTGGCGGAGCGCACAACATTCTTGGATGCCAAGGAGAAGGATATCTCCTCTCGGGAAGAGAACCTCGCGGCCTGTTGGGGATATAACTACTGGGTGTGAACCACCCAGGAGGGGCTGGGTCATACCACTTGTGATTTATCAATTAAGATGGCAGGTCATAGCAAGCCTATGGACGGCACAAGACCCAGAGGCGACTTGAGGCCCAAGGGGATGAACCGCCACATGTATAACTTGTATAAGAGCATCTCCAACAGTAGCCCCAAAAGGCGTGCGCGTGGTAAACCGAGTTTTTAGCGCGCGCGGGATGTTTTGGCGCGCTCCAGCGGTGGCGGGGAACTCGCGTGCGTGGGAACCGTTTGGGCGCGCGCGGGAAAAGGCGGCAGCTCGCGCGCTATTTTTGACGCACCGCTTTCGGTACGCCTTTAAATTGCGGCGCTCGCCACGCGCCTATTCCACACGCTTCCTCTTCCGCTGCCACGCGCGCCTCCATCGTTTCCTCGTTGTTTCCGCTGCCACGCGCGCCTCCACCGCTCCAGCGCCCCGCCACCGACGCGCCACCATGCCGCCGCGCTGCCGAGGAGCGTCGGGCTACCGCGGCGTCCGCCAGCGCCCCAACGGCGAGTACTACTCCGAGATACGGTCCGGCGAACTCCTGCTCGGCCTTGGCACCTTCAAGATGGTGCATGAGGCCGCCCGCGCATACGACGCGGCGGTGTGGCGCCTAGGCAGGCCGCGCCCGCAGATGAACTTCCAAGACGTGGACACGCTCCAGCAGGCGGTGGATGTCGTCCCGCCGCCTCGTCTTAACATGGCACAAGACCGTGCGGAGCATGCTGAGCGGCAGCGCCGCCTCCTCGTCGCCCAGGAGGACGAGTGGGTCATGGTGGAGTGGCGCCGGCGCCACCCGGAGGACGTCACCTATGAGCAAGCCTACTGGGCAAGGCGCCGCGAGCAGGAGACGCAAAGGCGCCGCGATGAGTGGTTGGACAGGCGTTGGCGGAAGGCCCTGGCGATATCGCAGTGCGATATCGTTCAGAATGGTGGGCAGACGATCTTTATGTCTGATGATGATCATTGGGAGGACATGTGGCTCGATACCTCGGACCAGACCAGCGAGGATGGCGATGATGATGATGGTGACGCCGACTGGGAGTAGGCTGTAGTTGCACTATCTAGTAGTTTTATGTTGTTGCACTGTAGTTTTTTATCTATCTATCTATGCTATGGAACTATGTAAAATATCTATGTATTGTTTTCTATCTATGAATTTTATTTATCGTTTTAAAAATGTACGCAATGTTTACGCATGCTGCATTTTAGCACGGCCGCTGGAGCTACGCGCGCACGCTCAATTTGATGCGGCTGCTGGAGCCAGCGCCGCCGGCCGCACCAAACCAGGCGAACGGCGCGCGGCAAATGAGTTTTTAGCACGCGGCACGTTGCGTGGCTGTTGGAGATGCTGTAAGGCAAGCTTAGTTGGTTACCGAGCCGGACACACTGTGTATGAGCTGACCGGGACTTTGTAAGCCGCCGAGCATCAACCTGTGTATATAAAGGGGGTGACCCGACGGCGGGTTGAGGACAGGTAACAAACAATCGAGAGCTAGGTCAAGCGTATTCGCTCCCTGGTAATCGAAACCCTAGCAATACAACACAAAGCAGGAGTAGGCTTTTACCTCGTTGAGGGGGGCCGAACCTGGGTAAACTCTTCGTGTCCTTTGTCCCGTTTAACCTCTTCAAGCTAACCTAGTTGCGATGGCTCCATGTCCTTTCACTAGGGCATCTGCCGTGTTAAGTCCATGATAGTTGGCACCCACCATGGGGCCAGCGCACGGTGGTTTCGAGTTCTTGAAGGGAAACTTCACAGGGATCAAGGGATACACTGTGGGCCGGATGACCAAGAGTCGTCACGGAAAGCTCTACATCGACGACGTTGGCTGGGGCCCCGAGGCTGGCTCAATTCAGTATGGGTACCGGGTCCCCTTCGGCGGAATCCAGGTCTTCATTGACAAGGTCGGCGAATCGGGCCCTGAGCCGGACATCTGCACCGACATCATCGAGACGGCTCAGCGTGCACGACCTGCCAAGGTTCAAGCTGATGTGAAGCGTGCCTTTGTTGGTTTCATCCATGGGGCGGACTTTGAGAAAGGATCTACGTCTGATGGTGAACCGACCATCTACTCGGATGGTGAATCGTCAACCGGTGAGACCAGTTCAATATATCAACTGCAGGATGGCCGACTTGGGGGTTGTTCCAATGGTGACAGTATTCCAGACCCCTATGAGCCACCAAACAGGGTTGCGACCTTCATGGACGGTACACAGCCGGCGCTTGGCTCAACGATCGCCGCGGCCATGACCTCCAGCTCAACGGCTGCGGCGACGGCTGGTGCTAGCGGCTCTGCGCGCCCGCCGGCTCAGATTTTGATAAAGTTGTTGGAGGCTTTGGTGACTTTGATGGGGGTGGAGGTAACCCCGTACACTCAAGAACAACATAAGGTGGATGTTGCGAAGTTACAAGATGAGATAGCTCAAGCCAAGGAAGAGCTGGCGGCTGAGAACGCTAGGATGGTCACGGAGCGAGCTGCTTTGGACACTCAGGCACAACGGATTCAGGCAGAGTCATTCCGACTTACCTTGGATCAAAACGCTTCAAATGCCGTCATGAGAAGGAGACACCAGAGTCGCTTACCTCTAGAGTACGATGCGAGAAACCTTTTGAACACACCGGGGGCAGGGACCAGTGACCCGCCCGTGGTGAACCGGGAGGTTGAGGCGCCCATGACTGGAGAACTGGTTCAGCCGCGTACTTTGGATCCGCCTCGTTTGGATGTGACTCCGCCTTAGCATGTTCCGACACCGCCGGGTCATTATTCTAACCCTTTGGATAACATGATTGCTGCGGCATCACGATTGGGGCTCTTCTAGTGGAAGGCGAATCTCCAGCTGCGATAGAGACGCGGAGGGCTAGAGAACTTCTTCAAACGGTCGTGGCTCAACAGGCTGCTTCGTATAGCCATGAACGGATTCACTCAACCCCTCGGCCAAGCCAGAGTTATAGCGGGCACATTGACTCGCCAGCAGTTTCAAGCAGTGAACAACACCATAACCAACCTCATAGACATGACCCGGCGTGCGGTGGTGTCGATGCTCAGACTTTGGTGGATCAGGGCAGGGCGCGTCGGGAGGCGGAGCTGGCGGCTCATGTGACGCCCCAAGACCGGAGCTTGAGATGCCTTCCAGGGTTTCCGGGTTTCGTCGTGTGTTTTGTTTGGTTCATTGCATTCATCATTGCATCATGTCATCATGCCATTAATATTGCAACCGTTTCAAAACTCTTTTAAATAAATTGTACGGATCTTCGATCCATTTAAATCGAGGGAAGGATGACTTCTCTTTATAACATATCCTCCCGATATTAGTGGAGCTATTATAAAATATTCCATTTATTTGGAATTCACCTTAACACACTTGCATATTAAATCCCTTGGCCTTTTCTTCTTCAAGTGTTGACTCTCTAACCTTGCCATTTATTCTTTCATCATTTTCTGGAGCTCCACCAAAAATCCGAACATTTTTGGACACTTCTAAAACCAAGCCCTAGTTCAAACCCATTTGAATTAAATTCAAATGAGTTTGAATTACATCTTTCAATCATGCCTCTCCTATTTTTCGTGGACCGTGCACATTTTTACGAGTCCGTGAAAATTATCCCCATGCCTAGATTCCACCCCTACCTTTTCTTTCTCTTTTTCTGTTTTGTTCTAAAATGGAAAGAGAGA
Organism: Triticum urartu; assembly: GCF_003073215.2. Classification (NCBI taxonomy): domain Eukaryota; kingdom Viridiplantae; phylum Streptophyta; class Magnoliopsida; order Poales; family Poaceae; genus Triticum; species Triticum urartu. Next base: position 124,248,128 of record NC_053023.1, on the reverse strand, counting down.
GAGAGAGAGAAAGAGAGAGAGAGAGAGAGAAAGGAGCCCAACAGCCCAACAGCCCGACAGGCCTCCTGGCTTTTCCCTTCCCACCGAAGTGGCCCAAGGTCAAGCTGGGCCTCCAGGCGACCAAAGGCCAGCCCAGGCTCTCTCCCTCGCTAACCCTAGCGCCAGGGGAGAGCCTCCTGCTCGATCCCCATCTCCCTCCCGAGCGCCGTCATCTCTCCTCCTCGCGTGCACCCTTCGTCCCGACCCCCTCGCTCAGCTCCTCGATCCCCATGGTCTCTCCCTCCTCTCGATCTCTTCCTCGCTGCCAGCCCGCGACCTCCGCTGCCCCGCAAGCACCACCAAACTCCGCCGCCGCTCAAGTCTGAGAGCCCCGCGCACCCTGCCTCAGCGCCGCCCTTCTCCATGGCCGCTGCCGGCCGAGCTCAAAGCTCCGCCCCGAGGCCCTGGCCTCGACCTCTTGTGCCTCCTCCTCCCTCCCGCCGGAGCCCAAGTCCAGCGCCTCCCCATGCCAGCGCGACCCCATGCACCCTCGTCGAACCTCGCCGTCCTTCTGCACATCATCACCGACCCCGCTTCACCTCGTTCCTGCCCTGCTGGCGAGTCCCTGCTCCTGCTCAACCCTGCCGTCCGTCGCGCCACCGGCAACCAGCTCCTCGGAGCAGAGCTCCTCCTTCGCCACCTCGTCGTCCTTTGTTGCCGGCGCGCCAAGCCCCGATGACCTGCAGGTCCCTTCTCGCCAGCCCCCTACATCGAGCAGCAGTTCGTCGACCGCTGCGCACGACCCTGCGTTTGACTCCGGGAGCACTTTCGGGTCTTCCCCCAACGTCGTGTCTTCTTTTTGGGATCACGCCAAGATCAGGGCCCTAGTACCACGATGACCGACGCAAGTTCCACTACCGTCGGTGTGCATTTTGCCAAGTCCGACTACGACATGAACAGCTACACGAAGATCCTCAAAGACTTTGGATTCGACAAGTCCGATGACGCTCTTGTACAACTACGTTGCCGAGTCTGGGACCGGCAAGACCGACGACGCGGAAACGCCAAGTACCCCTACGCGCGAAGACGCCTAAGACCGTTTTGGGATTCATCAAGTACCGCTACCGATGACTTGAACCCCTACGAAAACGTCTTCCACTACCGTCGCCGAGATTGCGAGTACCTCTACCGATGACCTCGGAGTGCGAACGACGACCGTTGTCGAAGACCCGTGTAACGCATGCGTCAAGTACCTCCACGGAAGACCTGAACACCTACGGACGTGTACGACTACCGTTGCCCGAAGAACCGTGATTCACAAGTGTCGTGAATGACTACCGTTGAACGTGGATTCGTCAAAGTTCCTCGATCACCATGTACCACTACCGCTTCATGAACAAAAATGACTACTTCCTCACTAAGATGTGTACCACTACTTCCACTACCGTCACGAGAACGTCTACTTCCACTACTTCCTCTACGTCGACTTGATACATTCCGATAATGCACGCTTCAAAGGTATAAGCACCGATACGACACCCGTGAATGAATGTTGGGTGTTGTATGAAATGCTCGTGTTTGCACCATGCCCGACGTGTTTCTTGCATGTTCCCCGTTGCCATGCCATCGTCTCGTGGGACACCCGGTATCCGGGAGCGCCCCACCATCTTTAGCACGCATCCGCACACTTCTCCTTTGCATCGGTATCTCAATCGAGTTACCGGAACCGGAACGTTGCCGTGGCACCATTTTCGTTATCATTGCCGTGGCACCCCTTTTCTTTCCACCACGGTGACAAATGCTTCATAATACTCTTGTCAACTTTTAATAAAAATTGCATAAACTTGCACATGTCATCCGCATCATGATAACAACATCAAGAATGCTTAAATTGTTGTTGCTTTAACTTGCTAATGCATATGGGGATTTACCGGAATTGTTGTTTGTTGCTCCGGCCTCATTTAAACTTTTCTAAACTGTTAATTTTATTATGCTTCACCCTCTTGCCATGCTAATCAACATTTAATCTTGTTGGGTACATAAACGAGAGAGAACTAAATAAGTCATGTGGTGTTTTCTTCAATATGCAACTCCATTGCATATTGAGCTCCACTTAATTTGTAGTGTTGTTTGTTGCACTTTGCCATGCCATGCTTCATTAAACCGGACATGCATCATCTTTGGTTGTGCATCATGCCATGTTTATGTGGTGGTTGTTTACTATGTTGTTTGCTTCTTTCCGGTGTTGCCTCTTCGGGTTAGTTCCGATAACGTCGCGTTTGTGAGGATCCGTTCGACTACGTCCTTTTGTCTTCTTCATGGACTCGTTCTTCTTCCTTGCGGGATCTCAAGCAAGATGACCATACCCTCGAAATCACTTCTATCTTTGCTTGCTAGTTGCTTGCTCTATTGCTATGCCACGATACCTACCACTTGCTATTTCATGCCTCCCATATTGCCATGTCAAGCCTCTAACCCACCTTTCCTAGCAAACTGTTGTTTGGCTATGTTACCGCTTTGCTCAGCCCCTCTTATAGCGTTGCTAGTTGCACGTGAAGATGAAGTTTGTTCCATGTTTGGAACATGGATATGTTGGGATATCACAATATCTCTTACTTTAATTAATGCATCTATATACTTGGTAAAGGGTGGAAGGCTCGGCCTTATGCCTGGTGTTTTGTTCCACTCTTGCCGCCCTAGTTTCCGTCATACCGGTGTTATGTTCCTTGATTTTGCGTTCCTTACGCGGTTGGGTTATAATGGGAACCCCTTGATAGTTCGCCTTGAATAAAACTCCTCCAGCAAGGCCCAACCTTGGTTTTACCATTTGCCACCTAAGCCTTTTTCCCTTGGGTTCTGCAGACTCAATGGTCATCTTTATTTAAACCCCCGGGCCAGTGCTCCTCTGAGTGTTGGTCCAAACTAGAGCCCCTTGCAGCGCCACCTCGGGGAAACTTGAGGGTTGGTTTTAGTTGTATGGACTGCGCATTCGGTGTGCCCTGAGAACGAGATATGTGCAGCTCGTATCGGGATTTGTCGGCACATTCGGGCGGCTTTGCTGGTCTTGTTTTACCATTGTCGAAATGTCTTGTAACCGGGATTCCGAGTCTGATCGGGTCGTCCTGGGAGAAGGAATATCCTTCATTGACCGTGAGAGCTTGTGATGGGCTAAGTTGGGACACCCCTGCAGGGTTTTGAACTTTCGAAAGCCGTGTCCGCGGTTATGGGCTGATGGGAATTTGTTAATGTCCGGTTGTAGAGAACTTGGCACTTAACTTAATTAAAATGCATCAACCGCGTGTGTAGCCGTGATGGTCTCTTCTCGGCGGGGTCCGGGAAGTGAACACAGTGTTGGAGTTATGCTTGAACGTAAGTAGTTTCAGGATCACTTCTTGATCACTTTTAGTTCACGACCATGCATTGCTTCTCTTCTTCTCTCATTTGCGTAAGTTAGCCACCATATATGCTAGTGCTTGCTGCAGCTCCACCTCACTACCTTTTCCTACCCATAAGCTTAAATAGTCTTGATCTCGCGGGTGTGAGATTGCTGAGTCCCCGTGACTCACATATTACTTACAAAACCAGTTTGCAGGTGCCGATGATACCGTGCAGGTCACGCAACCGAGCTCAAGGAGGAGCTCGATGAAGATCGTGTTCGTTATGTTGTTTCCGTTTCCAGTTGATCAGTAGTGGAGCCCAGTTGGGGCGATCGGGGATCTTTCGCATTAGGGGTTGTCTTTCTTTATTTGGTTCCGTAGTTGGACCTTGATTGTATCTGGATGATGTAATGCTATATTCATGTATTGTGTGAAGTGGCGATTGTAAGCCAACTCTTTATCCCTTTCTTATTCAGTACATGGGTTGTGTAAAGATTACCCCTCTTGCGACATGCCTACTATGCGGTTATGCCTCTACGTCGTGCTCTGACACGTGGGAGATATAGCCGCATCGTGGGTGTTACAGCTCAGCTAGCGGCTCAACAACAATCTCCTGTTTATCCGTCAGCATCTATGGAGGCAGGGGTGACATCTAAACATTGGGTGTGGCATGTTTAGTGTCGGCTCTGCGCAACGAGCGTTTGCCTAAGGATTTCAAGGGCCCTCGTAAGGTGCCTAATTATACGACGGATCAGCCCCCTAAGGCGTGGATTGAGAGCTATGAGATGGCCATGGAGATGCTGGATGTTAGTGACGCTGTATGTGCTAAGTATTTCACCATGATGTTGGATGGGCCGACTCGTACTTGGTTGAAAGGGCTGCCTGCTAACTATTGGAAATATGCCCTAGAGGCAATAATAAATTAGTTATTATTATTATATTTCATTGTTCATGATAATCGTTTATTATCCATGCTAGAATTGTATTGATAGGAAACTCAGATACATGTGTGGATACATAGACAACACCATGTCCCTAGTAAGCCTCTAGTTGACTAGCTCGTTAATCAATAGATGGTTACGGTTTCCTGACCATGGACATTGGATGTTGTTGATAACGGGATCACATCATTAGGAGAATGATGTGATGGACAAGACCCAATCCTAAGCCTAGCACAAAGATCGTATAGTTCGTTTGCTGAAGCTTTTCTAATGTCAAGTATCATTTCCTTAGACCACGAGATTGTGCAAATCCCAGATACCGTAGGAGTGCTTTGGGTGTACCAAACGTCAGAACGTAACTGGGTGGCTATAAAGGTTCACTACAGGTATCTCCGAAAGTGTCTGTTGGGTTGGCATGAATCGAGATTGGGATTTGTCACTCCGTGTAAACAGAGAGGTATCTCTGGGCCCACTCGGTAGGACATCATCATAATGTGCACAATGTGACCAAGGAGTTGATCACGGGATGATGTGTTACGGAACGAGTAAAGAGACTTGCCGGTAACGAGATTGAACAAGGTATCGGGATACCGACGATCGAATCTCGGGCAAGTATCGTACCGATGGACAAAGGGAATTGTATACGGGATTGATTGAATCCTTGACATCGTGGTTCATCCGATGAGATCATTGTGGAACATGTGGGACCCAACATGGGTATCCAGGTCCCGCTGTTGGTTATTGACCGGAGAGTTGTCTCGGCACTAGGATCATCGGTGATTTGGATCACGACGAGTACGACTCCATCAACCCCATTCACTTGAACGCTTCCGCTTAGCGATCTACAAGGGTATGTAGATGCACTCTCCTTCCCCTCGTTGCTAGATTACTCCATAGATTGATCTTGGTGATGCGTAGAAAATTTTAAATTTCTGGTACATTCCCCAACAGTGGCATCATGAGCTAGGTCTATGCATAGTTTGTATGCACGAGTAGAACACAAAGCAGTTGTGGGCGTGGATATTGTTGATTTGCTTGCCGTTACTAGTCTTATCTTGATTCGGTGGCATCGTGGGATGAAGTGGCCCGGACCGACCTTACACGTACTCTTACGTGAGTCTGGTTCCACCGACTGAGATGCACTAGTTGCATAAGGTGGCTAGCGGGTGTCTGTCTCTCCCACTTTAGTCGGATTGGATTCGATGAAAAGGGTCCTTATGAAGGGTAAATAGAAGTTGGCATATCACGTTGTGGTTTTCACGCAGGTAAGAAACGTTCTTGCTAGAAACCTATAGCAGCGACGTAAAAACTTGCAACAACAATTAGAGGATGTCTAACTTGTTTTTGCAGCATATGCCGTGTGATGTGATATGGCCAAAAGGATGTGATGAATGATATATGTGATGTATGAGATTGATCATGTTCTTGTAATAGGAATCACGACTTGCATGTCGATGAGTATGACAACCGACAGGAGCCATAGGAGTTGTCTTAATTTATTTATGACCTGTGTGTCAACATAAACGTCATGTAATTACTTTACTTTATTGCTAAAGCGTTAGCCATAGTAGTAGAAGTAATAGATGACGAGACAACTTCAAGAAGACACGATGATGGAGATCATGGTGTCATGCCGGTGACAACGATGATCATGGAGCCCCGAAGATGGAGATCAAAAGGAGCAAAATGATATTGGCCATATCATGTCACTATTTGATTGCATGTGATGTTTATCATGTTTTACATCTTATTTGGTTAGAACGGCGGTAGCTTAAATAAGATGATCCCTCGTAATAATTTCAAGAAAGTGTTCCCCCTAACTGTGCACCGTTGCGAAGGTTCCTTGTTTCGAAGCACCACGTGATGATCGGGTGTGATAGATTCTAACGTTCGAATACAACGGGTGTAAGCCAGATTTACACACGCAATACACTTAGGTTGACTTGACGAGCCTAGCATGTACAGACATGGCCTCGGAACACGGAAGACCGAAAGGTCGAACATGAGTCGTATAGAAGATACGATCAACGTGAGATGTTCACCGTTGATGACTAGTCCGTCTCACGTGATGATTGGACACGGCCTAGTCGATTCGGATCATGTTTCACTTAGATGACTAGAGGGATGTCTATCTGAGTGGGAGTTCATTAAATAATTTGATTAGATGAACTCAATTATCATGAACATAGTCTAAATTGTCTTTGCAAATATGTTGTAGATGAATAGCTCACGTTGTAGCTCCCTATTTCAATACGTTCCTAGAGAAAGATTATGTTGAAAGATATTGTAAGCAATGATGCAGACTAGGTCCGTAGTCCGAGGAGTGTCCTCACTGCTACACAGAAGGCTTACGTCTTTGATGCACCGCTCGATGTGCAAACCCCTACAATGTCGTCTGTGGATGTTGTGAACACCTGACAGACACATCCTGATGACTACTTGATAGTTTAGTGCACCATACTTTACGGCTTAGAATCGGGATTCCAATGACGTTTTGAACGCCATAGAACATATGAGATGTTCCAAGAGCTGAAATTGGGATTTCAGGCTCATGCCCGTGTTGAGAGGTGAGAGACCTCTGACAAGTTCTTTTGCCAACAAGATGGAGGAGAATAACTCAGCTAGTGAGCATGTGCTCAGAATGTCTGGGTGCTACAATCACTTAAATCAAGTGGGAGTTAAACTTCCAGATAAGATAGTGATTGATAGAGTTCTCTAGCCACTATCACTAAGCTACTAGATCTTCGTGATGAACTATGACATGCAAGGGATGGAGTTGATCCCGGAGCTGTTCGCGGTGCTTAAGACCGCAAAAGGTAGAAATCAAAGAAGGAGCATCAAGTGTTGATGGTTTAACAAGACCACTGGTTTCAAGAAGGGCAAGGGCTAGAAGGGAAACTTCATGGATGGCAAACCAGTTGCCGCTCCAGTGAAGGAACCCAAGGTTGAACCCAAACCCGAGACTAAGTGCTTCTATTGTAAGGGGAACGGTCACTTGTAGCAGAATTACCCCAAATGCATGGTAGATAAGAAGGCTGGCAACTTCAACAAAGTATATACGTGTTATTAATGTGTACCTCACTAGTACTCCTGGTAGCACCTGTGTATTGGATACTAGTTCAGTTGCTATTATTGGTGACTTGAAGCAAAAGCTACGGACTAAACAGAGACTGGCTAAGGGCGAGGTGACGATGTGTGTTGGAAGTGTTCCAAAGTTGATGAGATCACCATCGCACGCTCCATCTGCCTTCGGGATTAGTATTGAACCTAGATAAATGTTATCAGGTGTCTACGTTGAGCATGAATATGATTAGATCATGTTCATTGCAATACGGTCATTCATTTAAGTTAGAGAATAATGGTTATTCTGTTTACATGAATGATACCTTTCATGGTCAAGAACCCTATGTGAATGGTTCATTGAATCTCGGTCATGGTAATACACATGTTCACGCCAAAAGATGTAGAGTTAATAATGATAGTACCACTTTCTTGTGGCACCGCCGCTTAGGTCATATTGGCGTAAGATGCATGAAGAAACTCCATATCGATGGATGCTTGGAGTCACTTGATTTTGAATCACTTGACACATGCGAGCCATGCCTCATGGGCAGGATGACTAAGACCCCGTTTTCAGGTACAATGAAACGGGCAAGTGACTTGTTGGAAATCATGCATGCTGATGCGTGTGATCCAATGAGAATTGAAGCGTGCGGTGGATATCGCTATTTTCTCATCTTCACTAACGATTTGGGTAGATATAGGTATATCTACTTAATGAAGCACAAGTCTGAAATGTTTGAAAAGGTTCAAGCGATTTCAGAGTGAAGTTAAGAATCATCATAAGAATAAGATCATGTTCCTACGATTTGATCAAAAGGGGATTTTCTGAGTTATGAGTTTGGAAAATCACTTAAGACATTGTGGAATTGTTTCACAGTTGAAGCCACCTGGAACACCACAGTTGTAATGGTGTGTCCGGACGTCGTAATCGAACCTTATGAGATATGGTGCGATCTATGATGTCTCTTACCGATCTACCGCTATTATTTTGAGGTTATGCATAAGAGACAGCTGCATTCACTTTATATAGGACACCATATAAGTCCATTGAGACGACGTCGTGTGAACATTGGTTTGGCAAGAAACCAAAGTTGTCGTTTCCTAATGTTTGGGGCTGTGATGCTTAAGGCTTCAGCCGGAGAAGCTCGAACCCAAAGCGGACAAACACATCTTCATAGGATACCAAAGGTGACAGTTGGGTACACCTTCTATCTCAGATCCGAGGGAAAATTGTTTGTCACTAAGAACGGGTCCTTTCTCGAGAAGGAGTTTCTCTCGAAAGAATTGAGTGGGAGGCAGATAGAACTTGATGAGGTTGTCGAACCTTTACTTCAACCAGAGAGTGGTGCAACACAGAAAGATGTTTTCTGTGGCGCCTGCGTCTGTTGAATAGGAAGTTAATGATAGTGATCATGAAGCTTCGGATCAAGTTGCTATCGAACCTCGTAGGTAGACAAGGATATGTACTACTCCTAAGTGGTACGGTAATCCTGTCTTAGATATCATGTTGTTAGACAACAATGAACCTACGAGCTTTGGAGAAGCGATGGTGGGCCCGTATTCCGACAAATGGTTAGAAGCCATGAAATCCAAGATAGGATCCATATATCAGAACAAAGTATGGACTTTGGTGGACTTGCCCGATGATCGGCAAGCCATTGAGATAAATGGATCTTTAAGAAGAAGACGGACGTGGGCGGTAATGTTACCGTCTATGAAGCTCGACTTGTGGGAAAGAGTCTTTTCACAAGTTCAAGGAGTTGACTACGATGAGAATTTCTCACTCGTAGCGATGCTTAAGTCCGTCGGAATCATGATAGCATTAGCTATATTTTTCGATTATGAAATCTTACAAATGGATGTCAAAAACAAGCTTTCTTACCAGTTTTGTAAGAAAAGTTGTATGTGATACAATAAAAGGTTTTGTCGATCCTAAGGATGCTAAAAGGTATGCTGGCTACAGCAATCCTTCTATGGACTAGAGCAAGCATCTCAGAATCGGAATATATGTTTTGATGGAGTGATCAAAGCTTTTAGGTTTATACAATGTTTGCTAGAAACTTGTATTTACAAAAAGGTGAGTGGGAGCACTACAACATTTCTGATAAGTATATGTGGATGACATATTGTTGATCCGAAATAATGTAGAATTTCTGGAAAGCATAAACGGTTGTTTGAAGAGTGTTTTTCAAAGGAAGACCTGGATAAAGCTGCTTACAAATTGGGCATCAAGATCTATAGAGATAGATCAAGACGCCTGATGATACTTTCAAAGAACGCACACCTTGACATGTTTTTGAAGGAGTTCAAAATAGATCAGTCAAAGAAGGGGTTCTTACCTAAGTTGTAAGGTGTGAAGTTGAGTAAGACTCAAAGCTTGACCACGACAGAAGAAAGAGGAAGGACGAAGGTCGTCCCCTATGCTCTTGTCATAGGCTCTATACGGTATGCCATGCTGAGTACCGCACTTGATGTGTGCCTTGCCACATGTCTGGCAAGAGGGTACAAAGGTGATCTAGGACTGGATCACCAGATAGTGGTCGAAATTATCCTTAGAGGAATAAGGAAATGTTTATCGGTTATGGAGGTGATAAAAAGTTCGATGTAAAGAGTTATGTCGATGCAAGCTTAACACCTATCCGGATAGCTCTGAGTAGAGATACCGGATACGTATAATGGAGCAATAATTTGGAATAGCTCCAAGTGGAACGTGGTAGCAGCATCTACGATATAAAGTTTTGCGAAATACATAGGGATCTGAATATGGCAGGACCCGATGACTACAACCTCTCTCACAAGCATAACATGATCAAACCCAGAACTCTTTGAGTGTTTATCACATAGTGATATGAACTAGATCATTGAGTCTAGTAGACTCTTGGATGTTGGTCACATGGCGATGTGACCTGTGAGTGTTAATCACATGGCGACGTGAACTAGATTATTGACTCTAGTGCAAGTGGGAGACTATTGGAAATATGCCCTAGAGGCAATAATAAATTAGTTATTATTATTATATTTCATTGTTCATGATAATCGTTTATTATCCATGCTAGAATTGTATTGATAGGAAACTCAGATACATGTGTGGATACATAGACAACACCATGTCCCTAGTAAGCCTCTAGTTGACTAGCTCGTTAATCAATAGATGGTTACGGTTTCCTGACCATGGACATTGGATGTTGTTGATAACGGGATCACATCATTAGGAGAATGATGTGATGGACAAGACCCAATCCTAAGCCTAGCACAAAGATCGTATAGTTTGTTTGCTGAAGCTTTTCTAATGTCAAGTATCATTTCCTTAGACCATGAGATTGTGCAACTCCCGGATACCGTAGGAGTGCTTTGGGTGTACCAAATGTCACAACGTAACTGGGTGGCTATAAAGGTTCACTACAGGTATCTCCGAAAGTGTCTGTTGGGTTGGCACAAATCGAGACTGGGATTTGTCACTCCGTGTAAACGGAGAGGTATCTCTGGGCCCACTCGGTAGGACATCATCATAATGTGCACAATGTGACCAAGGAGTTGATCACGGGATGATGTGTTACGGAACAAGTAAAGAGACTTGCCGGTAACGAGATTTAACAAAGTATCGGGATACCGACGATCGAATCTCGGGCAAGTATCGTACCGATGGACAAAGGGAATTGTATACGGGATTGATTGAATCCTTGACATCGTGGTTCATCTGATGAGATCATCGTGGAACATGTGGGAGCCAACATGGGTATCCAGATCCCGCTGTTGGTTATTGACCGGAGAGTTGTCTCGGTCATGTCTGCATGACTCCCGAACCCGTAGGGTCTACACACTTCAGGTTCAATGACGCTAGGGTTATAGGGAAAGTATGTACGTGGTTACCGAATGTTGTTCGGAGTCCCGGATGAGATCCCGGACGTCACGAGGAGTTCCGGAATGGTCCGAAGGTAAAGATTAATATATAGGAAGTATGGTTTTGGCCACCGGAAGTGTTCCGGGCATCACCGGTAGTGTACCGGGACCACCGGAGGGGTCCGGGGGTCCACCAGGTGGGGCCACCAGCCCCGGAGGCCTACATGGGCCAATAGTGGGAAGGGACCAGCCCCTAGGTGGGCTGGGGCGCCTCCCACCAAGGCCCAAGGCGCCTCCAAGAGGGGAGGGGGCAAACCCTAGGGCAGATGGGCCCTAAGGCCCACCTCAGGTGCGCCTCCCCCTCTCCCCCTTGTGGCCGCCACCCTAGATGGGATCTAGGGCTGCGGCCACCCCTAGGGAGGAAACCCTAGGTGGGGGCGCAGCCCTCCCTCTCCCCCTATATATAGTGGAGGCAAAGGGGGGCAGCCCAACACATGAAGTTCCTTCCCTGTTGGCGCTGCCCTACCCCTCTCCCTCCTCGTCTCTCGTAGTGCATGGCGAAGCCCTGCTGGAGTCCCGCGCTCCACCACCACCACGCCGTCGTGCTGCTGCTGGATGGAGACCCCAACCTCTCCTTCTCCCCTTGCTGGATCAAGGCGTAGGAGACATCACCGGGCTGTACGTGTGTTGAACGCGGAGGTGCCGTCCGTTCGGTACTAGGATCATCAGTGATTTGGATCACGACGAGTACGACTCCATCAACCCCGTTCACTTGAACGCTTCCGCTTAGCGATCTACAAGGGTATGTAGATGCACTCTCCTTCCCCTTGTTGCTAGATTACTCCATAGATTGATCTTGGTGATGCGTAGAAAATTTTAAATTTCTGCTATGTTCCCCAACACTAACTCCATTAGATCATGGGCGGAGTTGAAAACTCGTTTCATTCAAAATTTTAAAGACACGTGCAAGCAGCCTGTGTCAATTCTGGATTTAGACTCTTGTGCCCAAGGTGAGGGCGAGTCAACAACCAATTGGGTGCGCCGGATCTCATCTGTTATACACTCATCGGACAGTATCAATGCCGGTTCATCAGTCCTGATGTTGGAGAAGAATTGTCGTTTCCTCCCCCTTAAGCAGAAATTGGGGCGCCTTAAACGTCACTGCAATGATATGGGAGAGCTCATGGCGGCTCTCATTAAATACGCCGACTCTGATAGTACTAAAGACCCTGAGTCCGATGAGGAGAAGGCTAGTAAGGGGAAGAAGAATGGCAATACAAAGGGGCAACAACATAGTACGTCCGGTCAAGGTGGCAATGGTAAGCGCAAGGCTGATGGCAATTTAGATTTTGTGGCTAACACCAATACGTAGAATAATAATCAGAGTCGCAAGGGAAAGCCGCCCCGGCTTGGGGGGGGGAAATTTAACATTGAGGCGATGATGAATCAGCCTTGTCCAAAGCATGGTACGCAAGAGAAGCCGACCAATCATCTGTGGAAGGATTGCTTCATCATGAGGGAGTATAGGAATTCCAATTTCTTCCAGAACAATGATGGCCCGAATGGCGGCTCAGGGCCCGGCTCTCACGGGCCTGGCTTTGGTGGTGGTGGTTCAAACTCTGGTTTCCAGGGCCAAGACAATCAAGGTGGTTTTAATCAGCAGTCTGGTCAATGGAATCGGCAACAGCAATCTGGTTATCAGAGTAATTCGAAGCAGTTGAATAGTGGACAGTATCATGTGTTCGCCACAAGTTTATGTAAATGAGACCAGAAGATTCATAAAAGGGCGGTGAATGCAGTTGAGCCGGCAGTTCCTCGTTACTTACGATGGTCTGAACATCCTATTCTTTGGAGCCGTGAGGATCACCCGCCCCGGGTTGACAATCCGGGTCACTTGGCTTTAGTGGTTGCGCCTTAGGTTGGAGGTTACAAGTTCACTAAGGTGCTCATGGATGGAGGCAGCAACATCAATATCCTTTACTATGGAACTTTTCATCGTATGAGTGTGACTGACAAGGATCTTAAGCCATCTAACACTGTTTTTCATGGTGTGGTGCATGGTAAGTCGGCATATCTAGTGGGGAAGATAGCTTCGGAAGTGGCTTTCGGTGATGATCATGATTCCAGGGTTGAGACATTGACCTTTGAGGTGGTTAAGATCAAGAGCCCTTATCACGCTTTGTTTGGGCGGCCGACTTATGCTAAGTTCATGGTGAGGGCCTTGTTATGTTTATCTGCAGCTTAAGATGCCAGGTTATAAGGGTACCATCATAGTGCATGGGAACCGAAAGATAGCTTTGGAGTGAACAGGGCGATGCTGCTTATGCTGAGTCTGTTTGTGCAATAGAGGAGCTGAAGTTTTACAAAGATAATGTTGACCCAACAGATATGACGCCTTTGAAAAAGCCAACCACAGAGCATGACCCTCTGTTGAAGTTTAAGTTGGCAGATGACACTAAGCTGGTTAATTTTGTTCCTGGCAATTCATCCAAATAGTTCGGTATCAGTGCTAATCTGGATCCAAAATAGGAAAGTGTGCTCATCGAGTTCATCCCTGAGAACCGGGACATCTTTGCATGGAGGCCTTTAGATATGCCAGGTGTACCCAGGGGACTCGCTGAGCACACTCTCAATATTGATCCAAAATTTAAACCGGTCAAGCAATTCCTTCATCGCTTTAATGAGGAGAGACGTAAGGCCATTGGTGAAGAAGTGGCCCAGCTCTTGGCAGCTGGGTTCATTGTTGAAGTTTTTCATCCTGAATGGTTGCCTAACCCGGTGCTGGTGCTTAAGAAAACTGGTACTTGCCGCATGTGTGTGGATTACACAGACCTTAATAAAGCCTGTCCGGCTGATCCTTTCTCTCTCCCTCGTATTGATCATATTATTGATGCTACGACGGGTTGTGAGCGTTTGAGTTTTTTGGATGCTTATTCTTGGTATCATCAGATCAAGATGGTAGTTAAGGACCAGGAGAAGACAACCTTCATCACTCCCTTTGGAGCCTTCTGCTATGTGTCTATGTCTTTTGGGCTTAAGAGTGCCCATGCGACTTACCAACGGTGTGTTCAAAATTGCCTTCATGGTCAGATTGGACGCAATGCTCATGCTTATGTGGATGATATTGTTGTGAAATCTAGGAAGAAGGAAACCTTGGTAGATGATTTGAAAGAGACCTTTGACAATCTCCGGGTCTACAAGATGATGCTTAACCCGGCCAAGTGTGTTTTTGGTGTGCCAGCAGGCAAGCTCTTGGGTTTTTTGGTTTCTAAATGAGGCATTGAAGCTAACCGGAGAAAATCAAGGCTATTACTTCTTTGGCTAAACCGGCGTGCATTAATGATGTCCAGCGTCTGGCGGGTCGTATTGCGGCCTTAAGCCGGTTCATAAGCCGGCTGGGAGAGAAAGCTATCCCTCTGTACCAGATGATGAAGAAAACATATCACTTTGTCTGGAGTGATGCTGCTAATCAGGCGTTTGAAGCCCTGAAGAAACAGTTAGCTGAGCTACCGATCCTTGCCGCTCCTATTGATAAGGAGCCCTTCTTGTTATATGTGGCTGCCAATGGCCGAGCTGTCAGTGTAGCGATTGTAGTGGAATGAAAGGAAGCAGGCAAAGAACATTCGATTCAGCGGCCGATTTATTATATAAGTGATGTGCTCATTGAATCCAAGCAGAGGTATCCGCATTGGCAGAAGCTGGTATATGGGGTGTTCATGGCTAGTCGAAAGCTCAAGCAATATTTCCTTGGTCATCCCATCACTGTGGTTAGTTCTGCTCCATTAGGGGATATTATTCAAAACAGAGAGGCCACAGGTCGGGTAGCCAAGTGGGCCATTGAGCTTGGACCCCATGGTTTGAAATATATGCCTCGCACAGCCATCAAGTATCAAGCACTTGTGGATTTCATCAATGATTGGACGGAGCTGCAGATGCCCGAGGAGAAGCCGGATAACACATATTGGACTATTCACTTTGATAGATCCAGGCAGTTGGAAGGCTCGAGGGCTGGAGTTGTTTTGACTTCCCCACGAGGTGATAAATTTTGTTATGTTTTAAGGTCGATGTTCCCTTGTACTAACAATGCAGCTGAGTATGAAGCCTTGCTCCATGGTCTTCGGATGGCTAAGGAGATGAATCTAAGCCGGGTGAGGTGCTTTGGCGACTCAGATTTGGTGGCTCAACAAGTTTTAGGCACTTGGGATTCTAAAGACCCACTCATGGCGGCTTACCGTCGAGAGGTTGATGCTATTGCTGGTCATTTCAAAGGCTATCAAGTGGAACATGTTAATCGTAGGAAAAATGAGGCGACTGATGCTTTGAGCCGGCTAGGGTCCCAGCATAAGCCGGTGCCACCTAATGTTTTCCTTGATATTCTGCATAATCCTTCAGTCTAATTGCCTACGGAGGAGGATCTTGCTATTCCTGACCCGGAGGCGCAATTGGTGGCGGCTCTTCATGTTATTACTGATTGGACAGTTCCATATTTGGCTTATATGACCCGGGGCGAGTTACCTGAAGATGAAACTTTGGCCAGGCAGATAACCCAGCGGTCTAAGTCAATGACTATTGTCAATGGAGAGTTGCATCACTGCAGTGTCACATGGGTGTTTCAACATTGTGTTTCTCCTAAGGAAGGCCGTGAGATTCTATGAGAGATTCATGAAGGAGATTGTGGACATCATGCCGGCTCTAAGTCCCTCATAGACAAGGCTTTCTGTCATGGGTTTTATTGGTTGATGGCTCATGATGGTGTAGAGGATTTAGTCAGTAAATGTGATGGTTGTCAGAAATTTTCACGACAAGCTCATGTGCTGGCTCAAGAATTGAGGATGATTCCAATTACTTGGCCATTTGCAGTCTGGGGGACGGATATGGTTGGACCTTTCAAAAGGTCCAAAGATAAAAGACCCACCTTTTGGTGGTAGTTGACAAATTCACAAAGTGGGTTGAAGCAGAGCCGGTCAGTAAGTGTGACGTGGCAACAACGGTTCAGTTCATTAAAAAGGTGATTTTCCGGTTTGGCTTTCCTCACAGCATTATAACTAATAATGGCACCAATCTATCCGATGGTGTTATGAAAGAATTCTGTCAACGTGAGCATATTCGTCTTGATGTATCATCAGTGGCTCACCCCCAGTCCAATGGCCAGGCTCAACGAGCCAATCAAGAAATTTTGAGAGGCATCAAGCCCCGGCTTATGGTCCCTTTGCAGAGGACACCGGGTTGTTGGGTGGAGGAATTACCTTCAGTATTATGGAGTATCAATACTACCCCCAACAGATCTATAGGTTACACGCCTTTCTTCATGGTTTACGGAGCTGTGGCGGTTCTCCCTAGTGACACCCGACATGACTCGCCCTGTGTGGCGGCTTATGTTGAAGTCGATAATGAAAAAGCATGTCAAGATGCTCTTGACCTGTTGGATGAGGAGCGTGACCATGTAATGGCTCGTTCGGTGATTTACTAGCAAGATCTGCGTCATTATCATAGCCGTCGGGTTAAAACCAGGACCTTTCAAGAAGGAGATTTGGTGTTGCGGCTCATCCAAGATCAAACTGACATGCACAAGCTATCCCCACCTTGGGAAGGGCCGTTTGTGGTCAGCAAAAATCTGAACAACGGGTCATACTACCTTATCGATGTTCGAGACCACAAGGACTCACGCACGTCGGAGGAGGAGACCCGCCGGCCGTGGAATATTGCTCATCTTCGGCCTTATTACACTTGAGACACCAACTCTTGTGATGTACATATTTTGTCAATGTATATATTATGATGAATATAATAAAGCTGACATCCCTGATAATTCAGGGCCTCTGTCGTTTCATTTCTGAGAATATGAGTCTTTATTGTCACTTCATACGATCACTTGGGGGCTTCCTACTTATTGAGCATAGTTATGACTACCCTCTTGATCCGGCTTGTATGCCATGATTACAAAATACTTGGGGGCTTCCTGCTCATTGAGCATAGCTATGACTACCCTATAATCCGGCTTATACGCCTGGAATGAAATATTACTTGGGGGCTCTTCGTTAATGAACAGACCTTTACTGTCCCTCGTGATAGGCTTGGACGCCAGGTGTATTCACCACAAATCCGGGTTACCCTGCCTTAGTTTGCCTGCCACTCCGACCAGGTAATCCTGGAATGACTTGCCGTACTCTTGACAATCAATCTTATAAAGACCCTGAATTTGTCAAAGTTAAAATGGTGATTGGTCATGTGAGGTCTGGCTTACGGGTTTGAATTAAGGTTTAACTCAGCGGCTATGCGACCCTTGAATAGCACTTGACATTGAGGCTTGGCAGCCTATGAATGCCTTGTTTTTTCTGATTTATTTTGCTCTAAATACTTTTTGAGATTCATCTTTTGTTGTCATATTGCTATATTGTTGAAAAATGATTAGGGCCACGTTTCCTTATGGTTCATATATGAATCTATCCGAAGTTTTGTTAACCCGGCCTGGCTTTGGACTTTAAGTCGCCAGTGTATGATGATTATGTTCTTGGAGTTCTCGCTCTAAGCTTTGGTATTTTCCCCTTGCTGCATATGGCATTGTAAGCCGGCGGTATGAATAACTTGAGCAGGGCGTTGTGCTCTCAATCTTTGGGCTGTTACCCTTACTGCACGACGCATGATAAGCCGGTAGTGTGAACAAAGATCGCAGGTATGATGTTTGTTTTATTGTGATTATATGAGGTTTTGATAAGCCCACCCTGGTTATGGACTATTTAGTCACACCAGTGGTTTTTCTATGCAGTATTATGACCCGCCCTGGGGTAAACCGCCAGGGCACGTGCACTTTGTTTGTGTGCAGGAAAAAAAATGATAAGTATGATCTGCATAACCAATGGTATTATAAGCATAAGTGGCAGATCTTCGACTAAGTCCTTTCGCTAGGGCATCTGTCGTGTTAAGTCCACGACATGGCCGCCCTCCGTAGTAAGGACGAAGAACTGGAGGGCCTCGTCTAGCAACACACCAACGAGCTGGATGACAAGCACAAGGCGGCCCTCGATGCGCTCTCCGTGAATCTACCACTCAGCTGAAGAAGGTGGCCGATGACCTTGCCGCTTCATCCACTGCCAAAACTGATCTTGATCAGCAGGTGGCCAAGATGACGGAGGATCTTTCCAGGAGTGCCAATGAGATCACGACCCTCAAGGAGGAGGCGCTGAAAGCCGAGACCCTTCTAAAAGGGGTACAATCGCAGCTCTCCTCTAAGGGCCAGGACCTTAAGACGGCCAATGGCACCATAGCTGACATGAAGGCCAGAATTGGCACCTTGGAGTGCTTGATCGAGTCCAGCGGGGTTCATGACAAGCAGCTGATGAAGGACTTGGAGAACGCGAGGATCCTCCGGAAGGACACAGAGGAC
Source organism: Triticum urartu (assembly GCF_003073215.2). Classification (NCBI taxonomy): domain Eukaryota; kingdom Viridiplantae; phylum Streptophyta; class Magnoliopsida; order Poales; family Poaceae; genus Triticum; species Triticum urartu. The sequence continues at coordinate 124,229,544 of NC_053023.1, read as the reverse complement.
AAACAGGTGAACCAATTCGAGCAGGTCAACCGTTGGATCAAGAGCTTGGTCGACATCGCCGAGCGCCTCACCGCCAGGTTGCAACGATGGGCATGGAGGGGCCGATCTTCTCGATTGGCGAGCATGAGGTCCCAAGCGTCAAGCTAGGGCTATTCTTCAACGAGTTGATCGAAAAGGTGAATAAATATGAAGAAGGAAGGGCTGATTGCTTCGCAAGTGAATCCCGGAGGCTTGCCTGCAACGCCCTCTTCATGGTCCTGAGCAACATTGCCTACCGCCACCAGGACCTCAACCTTGCCGATGGCTTCAGGAGGCCGCCGGAGGACGCATATGTTTCTGCTGCCGAGGAGAAGGCCGCCCCCTTCGCCAACAAGGTCCTTGCCGTCCCCAGGGCTCCATGAGGCTGCCAGGCACGACCTTGAATAATCCTTGTCATTTTGGATGTCCTATAACAAAAACATTATGTATGTTTCGTGTTTAGGCCCCATATTGCTAATGTTCGCGTGGAACTAATGCCTTTACTTAATCTTAACTGCATGTTTATCCCTCTTGTGTTCACCCATTAGTGTTTGTATGATTAGTCTCTTTGCATATTTTGGTTGCCTGCCGGTATCATACTGCCGCGATTATCGTAAGCCACCCGCTCTTTGAGCATGCTCGGAACAGAGCGAGGGCGCAAACAAAACCGACAAGGTGCCATCACACGAAAGATTTCTTCATACGAACACCTTGGTATTCGAGGGATAAGCAAACACAAATTCTAGAGATAAAGAAACAGTGAACACGTGGACTTAGCTTTTGTCCATGCTCCCTCCCCTCTCCAATTACAGCCGCTTGTCGTGTCCACATGCCTTGGGGGAATGGCGTCTTGCGTATTGCTTTTGGATCCCTGGCAAGGGCTGGAAGGGATCGTAGATACCTCGTGATCGACTGGATATGGTGCACGGTAGGATCGATTTCCCTTCCTCCTCCTCTTTACACGTTTAACAATCTTTGCAGCAGCTAGCACAAAAGTCACGCTGACGCGGATGGCCTTTCCGGAGCATGTTTGCTGGGGCGTCGACCAACAGATTCACACCGACACTCCACTCAGGACTTTCCCTTAGCAGGGTAAATGCTGGACCGAGTTTCATGCGGGCTCATCGACATCGATGGCACTAAACCCAGTGTGGCTCGATCGTTGACAAGTGAAAGTGGTGGAGAAAGTAACCGTGTACCTTATCACCCCGCTCTTTCTCCCGAAGAGGGGTCGCATGGCGGCCGCGCCGTTTAGGCCGGTCGGGGTCGCCATGCCCCCGTCACCCACAGTTTTTGCTGCTGCTGTAGCCGTGGTAGATAGAGGGGTGTGACGAGAACTAGGCGGAACGGATGAAGGAGCGGGCTCGCTTCCTTCCCGATCCGTCATGTCGCCCCTTTTTCTCGGACGTCATGGATGATGAAGCCGTCGATGAAGAAGACGATGATGAAGATGATGCGCTGCTTACACCCTCGGGTTCACGCGAGCGCCGTCCCCCTACCTGGCGCGCCAAAGATGTCGTGGAATAACACATCCACCTATGGGACCATCGGCCCCTTGTGGTTCGGCAAGGGGGGGGGGAGCTGCTACTTCTTGAGCTTGCGTTGCTTTTTCCCTTGATGAGGAAAGGGTGATGCAGCAAAGTAGAGATAAGTATTTCCCTCAGTTTGAGAACCAAGGTCTCAATCCAGTAGGAGACAATGCACAAGTCACCGAATACCTGCACAAACAATCAAACAACTTGCACCCAACGCGATAAAGGGGTTGTCAATCCCTTCACGGTTACTTGCAAAAGGGAGATCTGATAGAGATAGATAGACGGTAAAGTAAATATTTTTGGTATTTTTGGTTTATAGATCGGAAAGTAAAAGATTGCAAAAAGACTAAATCTAAAACTAATACGATAGATCGAAAACTTATATGATGGAAAATAGACCCCGGGGCCATAGGTTTCACTAGAGGCTTCTCTCAAGATAGAAAAATATTATGGTGGGTGAACAAATTACTGCCGAGCAATTGATAGAAAAGTGCAAAGTTATGACGATATCTTAGGCAATGATCATGAATATAGGCATCACATCCGTGTCAAGTAGACCGAAACGATTCTGCATCTATTACTATTACTCCACACATCGACCACTATCAAACATGCATCTAGAGTATTAAGTTCATAAAGAACAGAGTAACGCATTAAGCAAGATGCACTATTGCAGGATGCTGCTAACGCGACACTAATCACAGACCCTTCGACAAAACTGTGTGGGATGCAATAATCGCAAATGGTGGTGTAAAAAACCCGTCAAAAAAGTTGCAAAACGTTTGCGATGGCGGATGCATCAAACACGGTTCAAATTTTAGTTGTGTGTGCGATGCAGGGCATATGGTTCAGTTCAATTAATAGTTTGCGACGAGGAGGAAAAAAAGAATTGGGCAGCCAGATGAAGGTGTGTGCGATATACAGCATACGATGCACTCGGATGAACTGTTTGTGATTAGGCAACACAAAAAAACGGTCAGCCAGATCAAGGTGTGTGCGTGATATGCCTCCAACGTATCTATAATTTTTTATTGTTCCATGCTGTTATATTATCATTCTTGGATGTTTTACAATCATTTTAGGGACATTTACATCTATGCCCTTAACTCGAACCCACTACCCAGTTTTGCCCCTAATTTTTAGGTATGCTCAGTTTTGCCCCTCCGCCGTTAGTTTCACTTATAGAAATGACCTTCTATGTCGTTACCGTCCGGTCAAAGGGATTTGACTGTCCTGAAAAAATAGCAAAAAAGTCAAAAAAAATTGAAACTTTGTGGGATCGAAGATACTCATGTCTGCAAGGTGTGTACCAATTTTCATGCCGTTTGGACACCCTGGGAGCTCGTGGGAAAGGAAAACATAAATTTTGTACATATGTGAACAGTAAATTCAAAACAAATAGAGAAAAAATAAACAAAAAATGGAATTTTGTGGGACTGAAGATACTCACACGCGCAAGATGTGTGCACATTTTTGTTGTGTTTGGACATCGTAGGAGCTCGTGGAGAAAAAAACCAAAATTTAGCTCAAATAAACTTTGAAAAATGCACAATTTTTTTTCTCTAGAGCGCCTCATACGTCATTTGATCACCAAAACTTGCAAGCACCTTGTGCACTCAAGCCTCTTTCAAGCCAAAAAATCAACTTTTTTTGAATTTTGTTGCTATTTTTTTGAATTTACTGTTCATAGGCATAAATTATTTTTGTTTTCCTTTGCCATGAGCTCCTGGAGTGTCCAACCAACACAAAAATTTGCACGCGCCTTGTGGAGAAGACTATCTTCGATCCCACAAAATTTCAGTTTTTTTGATTTTTTTGCTATTTTTTTCTGGATGGTCAAAGTCCTTTGACCGGACGGTAATGGAGCAAAAGGGCATTTCTATAAGTGGCACTAACGACAGAGGGGGAAAGCTGAGCATACCTAAAAAATAGGGGCAAAACTGAGTAGTGGGTTGGAGTTAGGGGCAGAACTGGAATTGGCCCATCATTTTATAGTCATTTTATATCATTTTTTGGTACTAACCTATTGACATAGTGCCAAGTACCAATTGTTGTTTTCTGCATGTTTTTTACATCGCATGAAATCAATACCAAAAGGAGTCCAAACGCAGCAAAACTTTTTCTGGATTTTTTTCGGACCAGAAGATATCCAGTGGGCCGGAGAAGCACCTGGGGGGGGGGTGCTCCAAGGGGAGCACAACCCACTAGGGCGCGCCTGGAGGCCCAGGGGTGCCCTGATGGGTTGTGCCCACCTCGGTAGCCTCCTGAACCGCCTCTTTGCTCTATAAATACCCCAATATTCCAGAAACCCTAGGGGAGTCGACGAAAATCAATTCCAGCCGCCGCAAGTTCCAGAACCACCAGATCCAATCTAGACACCATCACAGAGGGGTGCATCATGCCCATTGGTGCCTCTCCGATGATGTGTGAGTATTTCTTTGTAGACGTACGGGTCCATAGTTAGTAGCTAGATGGCTTCCTCTCTCTCTTTTGATTCTCAATACAATGGTCTCTTGGAGATCCATATGATGTAACTCTTTTTGCGGTGTGTTTGTTGGGATCCAATGAACTTTGAGTTTATGGTCAGATCTATCTTTTTATCCATGAAAGTTATTTGAGTATTTTTTGATCTCTTATATGCATGATTGCTTATAGCCTCGTATTTCTTCACCGATATTTGCGTTTTGTTTGGCCAACTTGATCTATTTATCTTGCAATGGGAAGAGGTGCTTTGTAATGGGTTCGATCTTACAGTGCTTGATCCCAGTGACAGATGGGCAACCGACACGTATGTAGTTGCTATTAAGGATAACAATATGGGGTCTATTTCTACATAAATAGATCTTGTCTACATCATGTCATCGTTCTTATTGAATTACTCCGTTTCTCCATGAACTTAATACACTTGATGCATGCTGGATAGCGGTCGATGTGTGGAGTAATAGTAATAGATGCAGGCAGGAGTCGGTCTACTAATCTTGGACGTGATGCCTATATAATGATCATTGCCTGGATATCGTCATGCTTATTTGAAGTTCTATCAATTGCCTAATAGTAATTCGTTTACCCATCGTTTGCTATTTTTCTAGAGAGAAGCCACTAGTGAAACCTATGCCCCCGAGTTTCTTATTTAACTAGCCTTTGCGATCTATTTTTATTTGCTTTTATTTTCAGATCTATTAAACCAAAAATACAAAAATACCTTGATGCACTTTATTTTATTTGGCGCTCGATCTATCAATTTATTACAACTCTCTCACGTCCTTTTGCCAATTTCTGGCGCCGTTACCCGAAAGGGATTGACAACCCCTTTAATACGACGGGTTGCGAGTATTTGCTATTTGTGTGTAGGTGCCGCTCACGTAGTGTTGTGTGGTTCTCTTACTGGTTCGATAACCTTGGTCTCATCACTAAGGGAAATACCTACCGTCGCTATGCTTCATCATCCCTTCCTCTTTGGGGAAATACTGACGTAGTTCTAGTAGACATCAGTGCAATATACAGCATGCGGTTCACTCGGATGAACTGTTTGCGTTGAGACAAGAGAACAGAAACGGTTCAATATAACAAGATGTGTGTGATACGCGACAAACATTTCTGTAATCAGAAATGTGTGCCAAGACCGATAATAAGACAGACGATGGCTGCTAATAAGACGTGTGTGTTGTACGATGGGATTGCATGCAGAACAACAACATACACACACACACACACACTTATAAGGACATGGTTGCATAACCAAATTAAACATCCACTTACATAGGTGGCTACTACAACGATGGCATTTGCACACACGAAAGTAAACTATTACATGCACAATTACATAGGTGGCTACTACACACATGACATTTCCGCACACCAAAGTAAACTATATATTACATGCATGATTAACTTGGATAAACGATCATCTATTCATCATCTACTTCTTGTGACGCTTGCTCTAGTTGTGGCTCGATCCGGCCTTGTCGATCTCCATAACAAGGCACTTCCTCATGTCAACGGTCCACCAGTGCATGTCGTAGCATGTGTACGCACTCTTGGCCGGGAACCTGAGGTGAGGTTCATCCAGTTGCCGCATCCAGGCCCCATGCCAGGATACGGGACGTGTTCTGTTGGCATCCCGCTTCATCTTTTCTTAGTATGGGTCGATGATGGCCGAGGCGAGTTCAACCAGGGAGTCCTTCTTCGTGCTGCCCCAGACCCTGTAGTGCTCACGGATTTCGATAAGGTTCTGTCAGGCCAAGCCCGTAACCTTGAGCTCGTCGATGGTTTCCACCGTGGCGAACTTGTAGTCGGTGCTGTTGACAAACCTGGTGAAATGGTCGCAAGGCTCTTTGGCCGTGCAGTAGTGGTAGATGAGGACGTGATGGCACACACACAACTGGGCGACGACAACCTTCTGATCTATGTTGGGATGATCGGTGGTGTATTGGAGGTCGATGCCGACCACCTTGTACTTGTCTCGAGCAAGCAACTTCTCAACGGTGTTGATGTAGTCGTCCACCATGACCGGGTCGATGGTGTACACCACTGAGAGATCCGTCTCCCTCGCGCGGGTCTCGACTTTATGCTTGCCGAACTCCATTGGAGCGCCGCTAGACATCCCCTCTCTATGTGACATCGTGGGTGTGCTTGTTGTGTTGTGGGGCGCGATCGAAAGGTTGAAGAGACTAAGGTTATAATGGCCGCGGGAATTAAAGGGAAGCTGGACGGCCTGGAATATTGGCATGCCCTGATGGCAGTTCTAATTTACAGCGCGTAACTCCATCGTGCCGCACGTAACTGCATCACGTGGCAATGCGCGCGGTGCAACCGCATGCATATGGGCCCCCCGACATGATCGTGTGCATGCCCAACCACTGGCAGAGCGCGCGCGGAGGGACGCGAGCAGAGCGCTCCGCGGTCGCCTCAACGACGAGAAACCATATATATGCATATACTAGTTGAACGCGCAAGGAAAAGCTGTCCACAAGCCGAGCGCGTCGACGGACATGAGCAGAGTGTGCCGCGGCGCCTAACGACGAGCAGAGCTTGTCAAGGGACGCGAGCAGAGGCCGGCACAGTGATACGTGGCAAATGAGACAAACTGTGGGCAAACTCTTGCTGGTATATAACCGTTTGTGATTGATGAATTCATCGCTGACGGGTTACCTAGTGCGGTCCGTGTGCGATGTGGTATGCTCTGTCTGTAGAACATCTATGCTCTGCGTACAGAAGAACAACATATATATACTTGTAACATGACATGATTGCAATACCAAATTAAACATTCAATTACGTTATATAACAAATACCATAAATATTGCAAGGTTCAAATTCAAAGATTACAATGCCCAAATTCAAACATTGCAAACCTCATCATTTCTGCAAAGGGATCAACCGCTGACAAGTCATGTATGGGTTTGACACAATGACTTCCAATTGCTCTGTCATATGCTCTTCCAATACGAAGTTTAGCTTTTTTGAGCCTCTTCCATTCCGCAGTACCTGCCGGCTCTGATCAACATACCATTCATCTTTCCTAATTAAATGCATGTTCAACCTCAATACCCTCAGCACCCTTGCTCTGGCAAGAAAGAACCTGGCGAGTGTAATCTCCGGTAAGGTCCCGCGGTAGGAGTTCAAAGTAATATTTGGGAGATGCAGATCCAGGCATTCAATGTGATTGTCGTTATAAACATTATCCACCTCCGGGACTATTATTATCTGCAAAAGAAGAGACCGTGTTAGTGTCGGTGTCAAAACCGGCCGATCTCGGGTAGGGGGTCCCGAACTGTGCGTCTGAGGATTGAAGGTAACAGGAGGCGGGGGACATGATGTTTACCTAGGTTCGGGCCCTCTTGATGGAGGTAATACCCTACTTCTTGCTTGATTGACTTTGATGAGTATAGGGGTGACAAGAGTTGATCTACCTCGAGATCGTAATGGCTAAACCCTAGATGTCTAGGATGTATGATTGTGATTGCCTCTACGGACTAAACCCTGCAGTTTATATAGACACCCGAGGGACCTAGGGTTGTACAAAGTTGGTTTACAAAGAAGGCAATCTTCATATCCGAATGCCTTGCCTTCCACGCCAAGGAGAGTCCCATCCAGACACAGAGGGAAGTCTTCTATCTTGTTTCTTCACGGTCCACCAGTCCGGCCCATGTCACATAGCCCGGACGCCCAGGGACACCCTAATCCAGGACTCCCTCAGTAGCCCCTGAACCAGGCTTCAATGACGATGTGTCCGGCGTGCAAATTGTCTTCAACATTGCAAGGCGTGTTCCTCCTCCGAATACTCCAAAGCTATTGATCAAAAGAACTATGTTCGGCTCTTTATAATTGTCACAACCCTGAACCACAAGGGCAAAAATACATAAACAAAATAAACCATGTCTACTGACAGTTTTTTTGGCGAGACATTATGTTCTGGTCTTATTAGTATTTCGAACCATTTTTAGCCTCTCGCTTCGTATTTCGAGGCGTGGTCCTTATTGACACGTCTTGTCAAAGCAGAGATCGTGTCCCTGAAGGAAATATGCCCTAGAGGCAATAATAAAGTTATTATTTATTTCCTTATATCATTATAAATGTTTATTATTCATGCTAGAATTGTATTAACCGGAAACATACTACATGTGTGAATACATAGACAAAACAGAGTGTCACTAGTATGCCTCTACTTGACTAGCTCGTTGATCAAAGATGGTTATGTTTCCTAACCATAGAAATGAGTTGTCATTTGATTAACAGGATCACATCATTAGGAGAATGATGTGATTGACGTGACCCATTCCGTTAGCTTAGCACTTGATCGTTTAGTTTGTTGCTATTGCTTTCTTCATAACTTGTACATGTTCCTATGACTATGAGATTATGAAACTCCCGTTTACCGGAGGAACACTTTGTGTGCTACCAAATGTCACAACGTAACTGGGTGATTATAAAGGTGCTCTACAGGTGTCTCCGAAGGTAGTTGTTGGGTTGGCGTATTTCGAGATTAGGATTTGTCACTCCGATTGTCAGAGAGGTATCTCTGGGCCCTCTCGGTAATGCACATCACATAAGCCTTGCAAGCATTGCAACTAATGAGTTAGTTGTCAGATGATGCATTATGGAACGAGTAAAGAGACTTGCCAGTAACGAGATTGAACTAGGTATTGAGATACCGACGATCGAATCTCGGGCAAGTAACATACCGATGACAAAGGGAACAACATATGTTGTTATGCGGTCTGACCGATAAAGATCTTCGTAGAATATGTAGGAGCCAATATGAGCATCCAGGTTCCGCTATTGGTTATTGACCGGAGACGTGTCTCGGCCATGTCTACATTGTTCTTGAACCCGTAGGGTCCGCACGCTTAAAGTTCGGTGGCGATCGTAATTATGGTTTTTGTGTTTTGATGTACCAAAGGTTGTTCGGAGTCCCGGATGTGATCACGGACATGACGAGGAGTCTCGAAATGGTTGAAACATAAATATTGATATATTGGAAGCCTATATTTGGATATCGGAAACGTTCCGGGTGAAATCGGGATTTTACCGGAGTACCGGGGGGGTTACCGGAACCCCCCGGGGGTTATTGGGCCTACATGGGCCATAAGGGAGAAGAGGAGGGCCGGCCAGGGCAGGCCGCGCGCCCCTCCCCCTAGTCCGAATAGGACAAGGAGGGGGGGGGGCGGCGCCCCCCTTTCCTCTTTCTCCCTTCCTCCTTCCTTTTCCAACAAGGCAAGAGGGGGGAGTCCTACTCCCGGTTGGAGTAGGACTCCTCCAGGTGCACCCATAGGGCCGGCCGCACCTCCCCCTCTCCCTCCTTTATATACTAAGGCAAGGGGGCACCCAATGACACACAAGTTGATCCTCGTGATCATTCCTTAGCCGTGTGCGGTGCCCCCTTCCACCATATTTCCACCTCGGTCATATCGTAGCGGTGCTTAGGGGAAACCCTACGTCGGTAGAACATCATCACCGTCATCACGTCGTCGTGCTGACGAAACTCTCCCTCAACGTTTTTCTGGATCGGAGCTCGAGGGACGTCACCGAGTTGAACATGTCCAGAACTCGGAGGTGCCGTACGTTCGGTACTTGGATCGGTCGGATCGGGAAGACGTACGACTACTTCCTCTACGTTGTGTCAACGCTTCCGTTGCCAGTCTATGAGGGTACGTAGACAACACTCTCCCCTCTCATTGCCATGCATCACCATGATCTTGCGTGTGCCTAGGAATTTTTTTGAAATTACTACGTTCCCCAACAGTGGCATCCGAGCCTAGGTTTTATGCGTTGATGTTGTGCACGAGTAGAACACAAGTGAGTTGTGGGCGATATAAGTCATACTGCTTACCAGCATGTCATACTTTGGTTCGGCAGTATTGTTGGATGAAGCAGCCCAGACCGACATTACACGTACGCTTACGCGAGACTGGTTCTACCGACGTGCTTTGCACACAGGTGGCTGGCGGGTGTCAGTTTCTCCAACTTTAGTTGAACCAAGTGTGGCTACGCCCAGTCCTTGTGAAGGTTAAAACAACACCAACTTGACAAACTATCGTTGTGGTTTTGATGCGTAGGTAAGAACGGTTCTTGCTAAGCCCGTAGCAGCCACGTAAAACTTGCATCAACAAAGTAGAGGACGTCTAACTTGTTTTTGCAGGGCATGTTGTGATGTGATATGGTCAAGACATGATGCTAAATTTTATTGTATGAGATGATCATGTTTTGTAACCGAGTTATCGGCAACTGGCAGGAGCCATATGGTTGTCGCTTTATTGTATGGAATGCAATTGCGCTGTAATGCTTTACTTTATCACTAAGCGGTAGCGATAGTCGTGGAAGCATAAGATTGGCGAGACGACAACGATGCTACGATGGTGATCAAGGTGTCGCGCCGGTGACGATGGTGATCATGAAGGTGCTTCGGAGATGGAGATCACAAGTACAAGATGATGATGGCCATATCATATCACTTATATTGATTGCATGTGATGTTTATCTTTTATGCATCTTATCTTGCTTTGATTGACGGTAGCATTATAAGATGATCCCTCACTAAATTATCAAAGTATAAGTGTTCTCCCTGAGTATGCACCATTGCGAAAGTTCTTTGTGCTGAGACACCACGTGATGATCGGGTGTGATAGGCTCTACGTTCAAATACAACGGGTGCAAAACAGTTGCACACGCGGAATACTCAAGTTTAACTTGATGAGCCTAGCATATAACAGATATGGCCTCGGAACACGGAGATCGAAAGGTCGAGCGTGAATCATATAGTAGATATGATCAATATATTGATGTTCACCATTGATACTACTCCATCTCACGTGATGATCGGACATGGTTTAGTTGATTTGGATCACGTGATCACTTAGAGGATTAGACGGATATCTTTCTAAGTGGGAGTTCTTAAGTAACATGATTAATTGAACTTAAATTTATCATGAACTTAGTACCTGATAGTATCTTGCTTGTCTATGTTTGATTGTAGATAGATGGCTCGTGCTGTTGTTCCGTTGAATTTTAATGCGTTCCTTGAGAAAGCAAAGTTGAAAGATGATGGTAGCAATTACACGGACTGGGTCCGTAACTTGAGGATTATCCTCATTGCTGCACAGAAGAATTACGTCCTGGAAGCACAAGTGCCAAGCCTGCTGCAGGAGCAACACCAGATGTTATGAACGTCTGGTAGAGCAAAGCTGATGACTACTCGATAGTTCAGTGTGCCATGCTTTACGGCTTAGAACCGGGTCTTCAACGACGTTTTGAACGTCATGGAGCATATGAGATGTTCCAGGAGTTGAAGTTAATATTTCAAGCAAATGCCCGAATTGAGAGATATGAAGTCTCCAATAAGTTCTATAGCTGCAAGATGGAGGAGAATAGTTCTGTCAGTGAACATATACTCAAAATGTCTGGGTATCATAATCACTTGACTCAACCGGGGGTTAATCTTCCTGTTGATAGTGTCATTGACAGAGTTCTTCAATCACTGCCACCAAGCTACAAAAGCTTCGTGATGAACTATAATATGCAAGGGATGAATAAAACTATTCCTGAGCTCTTCGCGGTGCTAAAAACTGCGGAGGTAGAAATCAAGAAGAAGCATCAAGTGTTGATAGTCAATAATACCACCAGTTTCAAGAAAAAGGGCAAAGGGAAGAAGAAAGGGAACTTCAAGAAGAACAGCAAACAAGTTGCTGCTCAGGAGAAGAAACCCAAGTCTGGACCTAAGCCTGAGACTGAGTGCTTCTACTGCAAGCAGACTGGTCACTGGAAGCGGAACTGCCCCAAATATTTGGCGGATAAGAAGGATGGCAAAGTGAACAAAGGTATATGTGATATACATGTTATTGATCTGTACCTTACTAATGCTCGCAGTAGCACTTGGGTATTTGATACTGGTTCTGTTGCTAACATTTGCAACTTGAAACAGGGGCTACGGATTAAGCGAAGATTGGCTAAGGACGAGGTGACGATGCGTGTGGGAAATGGTTCCAAAGTCGATGTGATCGCAGTCGGCACGCTACCTCTACATCTACCTTCGGGATTAGTATTAGACCTAAATAATTGTTATTTGGTGCCAGCGTTGAGAATGAACATTATATCTGGATCTTGTTTGATGCGAGACGGTTATTCATTTAAATCTGAGAATAATGGTTGTTCTATTTATATGAGTAATATCTTTTATGGTCATGCACCCTTGAAGAGTGGTCTATTTGTGTTAAATCTCGATAGTAGTGACACACATATTCATAATGTTGAGGCCAAAAGATGCAGAGTTGATAATGATAGTGCAACTTATTTGTGGCACTGCCGTTTAGGTCATATCAGTGTAAAGCGCATGAAGAAACTCCATACTGATGGACTTTTGGAACCACTTGATTATGAATCACTTGGTACTTGCGAACCGTGCCTCATGGGTAAGATGACTAAAACGCCGTTCTCCGGTACTATGGAGAGAGCAACGGATTTGTTGGAAATCATACATACAGATGTATGTGGTCCAATGAATGTTGAGGCTCGTGGCGGATATCGTTATTTTCTCACCTTCACAGATGATTTAAGCAGATATGGCTATATCTACTTAATGAAACATAAGTCTGAAACATTTGAAAAGTTCAAAGAATTTCAGAGTGAAGTTGAAAATCATCGTAACAAGAAAATAAAGTTTCTACGATCTGATCGCGGAGGATAATATTTGAGTTACAAGTTTGGTCTACATTTGAAACAATGCAGAATAGTTTCGCAACTCACGCCCCCCGGAACACCACAGCGTAATGGTGTGTCCGAATGTCGTAATCGTACTTTATTAGATATGGTGCGATCTATGATGTCTCTTACTGATTTACCGTTATCGTTTTGGGGTTATGCTTTAGAGATGGCTGCATTCACGTTAAATAGGACACCATCAAAATCCGTTGAGACGACGCCTTATGAACTGTGGTTTGGCAAGAAACCAAAGTTGTCGTTTATGAAAGTTTGGGGCTGCGATGCTTATGTGAAAAAGCTTCAACCTGATAAGCTCGAACCCAAATTGGAGAAATGTGTCTTCATAGGATACCCAAAGGAGACTGTTGGGTACACCTTCTATCACAGATCCGAAGGCAAGACTTTTGTTGCTAAATTCAGAGTTTTTCTAGAGAAGGAGTTTCTCTCGAAAGAAGTGAGTGGGAGAGAAGTAGAACTTGATGAGGTAATTGTACCTGCTCCTTTATTGGAAAGTAGTACATCACAGAAATTGGTTTCTGTGACACCTACACCAATTAGTGATGAAGGTAATGATAATGATCATGAAACTTCAGATCAAGTTACTACCAAACCTCGTAGATCAACCAGAGTAAGATCCGCACCAGAGTGGTATGGTAATCCTGTTCTGGAAGTCATGCTACTAGATCATGATGAACCTACGAACTATGAAGAAGCGATTGTGAGCCCAGATTCCGCAAAATGGCTAGAAGCCATGAAATCTGAGATGGGATCCATGTATGAGAACAAAGTGTGGACTTTGGTTGACTCGCCTGTTGATCGGCAAGCAATTGAGAATAAATGGATCTTCAAGAAGAAGACTGACGCTGACGGTAATGTTACTGTCTACAAAGCTCGACTTGTTGCAAAAGGTTTTCGACAAGTTCAAGGGATTGACTATGATGAGACCTTCTCACCCGTAGCGATGCTTAAGTCTGTCCGAATCATGTTAGCAATTGCCGCATTTTATGATTATGAAATTTGGCAAATGGATGTCAAAACTGCATTCCTGAATGGATTTCTGGAAGAAGAGTTGTATATGATGCAAACAGAAGGTTTTGTCGATCCAAAGGGAGCTAACAAAGTGTGCAAGCTCCTGTGATCCATTTATGGACTGGTGCAAGCCTCTCGGAGTTGGAATAAACACTTTGATAGTGTGATCAAAGCATTTGGTTTTGTATAGACTTTTGGAGAAGCCTGTATTTACAAGAAAGTGAGTGGGAGCTCGGTAGCATTTCTGATATTATATGTGGATGACATATATTGATTGGAAATGATATAGAATTTCTGGATAGCATAAAGGGATACTTGAATAAGAGTTTTTCAATGAAAGAGCTCGGTGAAGCTGCTTACATATTGGGCATTAAGACCTATAGAGATAGATCAAGACGCTTAATTGGACTTTCACAAAGCACATACCTTGACAAGGTTTTGAAGAAGTTCAAAATGGATCAAGCAAAGAAAGGGTTCTTGCCTGTGTTACAAGGTGTGAAGTTGAGTAAGACTCAATGTCCGACCACCGCAGAAGATAGAGAGAAAATGAAAGATGTTCCCTATGCTTCAGCCATAGGCTCTATCATGTATGCAATGTTGTGTACCAGACCTGATGTGTGCCTTGCTATACGTCTAGCAGGGAGGTACCAAAGTAATCTAGGAGTGGATCACTGGATAGCGGTCAAGAACATCCCGAAATACCTGAAAGGACTAAGGATATGTTTCTCGTATATGGAGGTGACAAAGAGCTCATCATAAATGGTTACGTTGATGCAAGCTTTGACACTGATCCGGATGATTCTAAATCGCAAACCGAATACGTGTTTTTACTGAACGGTGGAGCTGTCAGTTGGTGCAGTTCTAAACAAAGCGTCGTGGCGGGATCTACATGTGAAGCGGAGTACATAGCTGCTTCGGAAGCAGCAAATGAAGGAGTCTGGATAAAGGAGTTCATATCCGATCTAGGTGTCATACCTAGTGCATCGGGTCCAATGAAAATCTTTTGTGACAATACTGGTGCAATTGCCTTGGCAAAGGAATCCAGATTTCACAAGAGAACCAAGCACATCAAGAGACGCTTCAATTCCATTCGGGATTTAGTCCAAGTGGGAGACATAGAAATTTGCAAGATACAAACGGATCTGAATGTTGCAGACCCGCTGACTAAGCCTCTTCCATGAGCAAAACATGATCAACACCAAGGCTCCATGGGTGTTAGAATCATTACTATGTAATCTAGATTATTTACTCTAGTGCAAGTGGGAGACTGAAGGAAATATGCCCTAGAGGCAATAATAAAGTTATTATTTATTTCCTTATATCATGATAAATGTTTATTATTCATGCTAGAATTGTATTAACCGGAAACATAATACATGTGTGAATACATAGACAAAACAGAGTGTCACTTGTATGCCTCTACTTGACTAGCTCGTTGATCAAAGATGGTTATGTTTCCTAACCATATACATGAGTTGTCATTTGATTAACGGGATCACATCATTAGGAGAATGATGTGATTGACATGACCCATTCCGTTAGCTTAGCACTTGATCGTTTAGTTTGTTGCTATTGCTTTCTTCATAACTTATACATGTTCCTTTGACCATGAGATTATGCAACTCCCGTTTACCGGAGGAACACTTTGTGTGCTACCAAACGTCACAACGTAACTAGGTGATTATAAAGGTGCTCTACAGGTGTCTCCGAAGGTACTTGTTGGGTTGGCGTATTTCGAGATTAGGATTTGTCACTCGGATTGTCGGAGAGGTATCTCTAGGCCCTCTCGGTAATGCACATCACTCAAGCCTTGCAAGCATTGCAACTAATAAGTTAGTTGTGGGATGATGTATTACGGAACGAGTAAAGAGACTTTCCGGTAACGAGATTGAACTAGGTATTGAGATACCGACGATCGAATCTTGGGAAAGTAACATACCGATGACAAAGGGAACAACGTATGTTGTTATGCGGTCTGACCGATAAAGATCTTCGTAGAATATGTAGGAGCCACTATGAGCATCTAGGTTCCGCTATTGGTTATTGACCGGAGACATGTCTCGGTCATGTCTACATAGTTCTCGAACCCATAGGGTCCGCACCCTTAAAGTTCGGTGGCGATCGTAATTAGGGTTTTTGTGTTTTGATGTACCGAAGGTTGTTCGGAGTCCCGGATGTGATCACGGACATGACGAGGAGTCTCGAAATGGTCGAGACATAAAGATTGATATATTGGAAGCCTATATTTGGATGTCGGAAACGTTCCGGGTGAACTCGGGATTTTACCGGATTACCGGGGGGTTACCGGAACCCCCCGGGGGTTATTGGGCCTACATGGGCCATATGGGAGAAGAGGAGGGCCGGCTAGGGCAGGCCGCGCACCCCCCCTCCCTAGTCCGAATAGGACAAGAAAGGGGGGGGGGGCGGCGCCCCCCTTTCCTCTTTCTCCCTTCCTCCTTCCTTTTCCAACAAGACAAGAGGGGGGAGTCCTACTCCCGGTTGGAGTAGGACTCCTCTAGGAACACCCATAGGGTCGGCCGCACCTCCCCCTCTCCCTCCTTTATATACTGAGGCAAGGGGGCACCCCATGACACACAAGTTGATCCTCGTGATCTTTCCTTAGCCATGTGCGGTGCCCCCTTCCACCATATTTCCACCTCGGTCATATCGTAGCGGTGCTTAGGGGAAGCCCTGCGTCGGTAGAACATCATCACCTTCATCACGTCGTCGTGCTGACGAAACTCTCCCTCAACGTTTTTCTGGATCGGAGCTCGAGGGACGTCACCGAGTTGAACATGTGCAGAACTCGGAGGTGCCGTGCATTCGGTACTTGGATCAGTCGGATCGGGAAGTCGTACGACTACTTCCTCTACGTTGTGTCAATGCTTCCTTTGCCGGTCTATGAGGGTACGTAGATAACACTCTCCCCTCTCGTTGCTATGCATCACCATGATCTTGCGTGTGCGTAGGATTTTTTTTTGAAATTACTACGTTCCCCAACAGTCCCCTTATTACGGGATTCTCATCAATACAGGTTTGGGTAATCCAACCATGCCGTTAGCACGACCCGTTGGGAATAGGCGAGTCCTAAGGCTCGTGTGGGGGACGCTTGATATTCACTGCCTTTACAAGGATATAAGGACACATCTTTTTACCCCATGCCTTCTTGCTCCTTAGCCCATCCGCCCTCGAGCTCCAGCGCCCGAGTTCAATTCCTTCGTCCCCAGCAAACACTCCAACCATGTACAGATCTGGCGCTCAGGGCAAGTGGATGGCCTCCTCCGTCATGGAGGAGAACATCAAGGAACTCCGGGAAGCGGGGTACCTGGCCGCCGAAATCGCCCACCGGCTTCCTGCCAAAAAGCAGATCATCCCCACTCCAGAATCCAATGAGAGGGTAGTATTTATCCCCCACTTTCTCCGCGGACTAGGGTTCTCTCTCCACCCTTTCGTCCGCGGGCTCATGTTCTACCATGGGCTAGACTTCCACGATCTAGCCCCAAATTCCTTCCTCCACATCTTGGCGTTCATCATCGTGTGTGAGGCATTCCTCCGCATCCCCCACTTCAGATTATGGCTCAAGGTCTTCAATGTGAAGCCGAAAGTGGTGGACGGCGAACACGCGGAGTGCGGCGACGCCATGGTGAGCAAGTTCCCCAACCTCACTTGGCCCTAGGGGGCCTTTGTGGAGACCGTGAAGGGATGGTAGCAGTAGTGGTTCTATGTCACTGAACCTCGTGATGCCACATGGGCCACCACTCCTGAGTTCAAATCTGGGCCTCCAATGCGGCTCACATCGTGGGTTAAAAAGGGCCTGGACTGGGCATCATACGACGAGGTGATGACACTGCAGAAGCGCGTCAAGGGCATGATAGAGAAGAAGGCCAGCCTTGCCGATGTGATCCAGGTGATGCTTTTTCGCCGGATTCTCCCCTGCCAGCACCGGGCTCTCCATATGTGGGAGTTCAATCCGGGTGGCCCCCGGACCCTGCAGCACTTCTTCGGCACGAAGCACGAAGAAATCTGGAAGCTGCTTTTCAAGGCCCAAAAGTCGTGGCTGGAAATGACCAAAGACCTCGGCCTCGACTGCGCTCACCCGTCCACTCCAGTAAGTTTTCAGATTTCCAAACATAACCTCTACTTGTAGATTCGAGGAGTATGCTAAGCCTTCCTTTTCTCCTTCAGGTCTGGACAAAGAATGCGGAGCGGATCAAGTGTCCGGCTTCGCTGCCCGAAGACCCAACTATCCCTCTGCTAACGAAGATGCTGGTTCCGGTGCCGTACCAGGTGCGGGAGAAGAAGGCCAAAAAGAAGGGCAAGGAGGCTAGAAGTGGCCTCCATCGTAAAGGTACTTCGGACATTGCGTCTGAAGACACCAAGGTTCTCTCCTCCCACGAGGGAGACGAAGATGAAGATGAAGAGGAGGATAGCAATTCTCCCCTCATGGGAGAGAAGAAAAGGGGGGCGTCCGCAGACCTAGAAGCGGATGCGCCTAAGAAGGGGAAGATTTCCCTTTCAGATGATTCGGATTCGGACACCGAAGTCATCCCTGAGCGGTGCCTCAAGCCGAAGCCCCCGGCCGAGTCGTAAGTATTTAAAGATACTATACATACATCTGGCCTTCTTACAGATCGTAGGATAACATTTTATTTACGTATTTTCAGTCAGGCCCGTGATCTCCCCCAACAATCGTCGTCTTCGGGAAGCTTGTTAGCGCCGGAGATGATGGAGAGCGAAACACCTCCGCGAGCCTCTCTGTCGCGAGCCGCGGATGACACCGAGGTGTTGTCCCAAAGGACTTATCTGGGCCAAGGGAGGTGCGGATGGCCGCTGAAGCGGCGCCAGAGGGTGATGCCTCGGCTGCTGAAAACATGGGGGACAGTACCCCCATGGAAACTAACGATGGGGGCCTGGATCAGTCCGACCCCCAGCCGAATACCACTCCGGAGACCCACGTGGCTCCGGAGTCAAGCGAGCAGCCCCCTTCAAGGGAAGGAGGAGTGTCGACTCCACTGGCGACCTCTATCAATCCGTAGGCGCCGGATATGTTGAGGGAAGCACTTCAACGTGCTTCCGTCATGGAAGAGCATCGTACCCTGATGGGTGCGGTGGTTGAGAATGTTTAGTCTACTAAAAGCGGTCTGAACGAGGCTTTCACTAGCCTGTTAATAGGTTTTGAGGTAAGTGATATAACATGCTTTAGTTGCTTTTCATATTGGAAGGATATGCATGTATATAGATAGTAGCCCCCAAGACTCTATTTGGGTCTTTTGGAAAAAAGAGCTGGATAGAGGATCAAATAGTCACTGGAGATAACACGTTCACCTATTTTGATAAACAGGCTTCACTGTTGGCGGCTTCAGCTAAGGATGCTGAAGTATCCGAACTCCAGCGGAAACTGAAGCTGGCTGACGATGAGATCGACCGTATCAACAAGCGGTTCAATGAGGCCCAGGGTATGCTTTTTGTTTTTGAAAGAGACCCCTTTACAAGCCTAAATTATAATGCGAACTCAGAGTTTAAGCTCATGCGCCGCTATGTAAATGGTTGTAGGTAACGCGACCGAGGTCGAGGCCCTCAAGAATGCCCTTGCCGAAGCCAAGGAGGAGGCAAGGGCAAGCAAAGTAGCCGCAGAGAAAGGGGCTGTGGATGTAGAGGATGAAAAGGTCGCCTGCCTTTAGTATTAGGCAAGGGTGGCCGAAGTAGAGCAGGCGCTCCAGGAAGCCACCAACAAGTGTGAGTCCTTGGAGGAGAGCAACAAGGCCCAAGCGGCCGAGCTCACCAAGGCTCTTCAAGCTGCGAAGGAGGCTCGGTCCGAGTCCCGGGCGGCTCGCGAGGAGATCAAGCAAGCCGGACAGATAGCGGCTCGTAAGCCTTTTCTTTTACAGAGTATATTCGGCGGTCGGAGATATGCTTTGCTAAATCGACTATGGAGTGCTCCAGACGCTTTTGCGGATCTCCCGAGGAGTGCTACCGACGCCGCTGAGTATTTCCGGGCCCAAGAAGGGAACGCGATGGAGAAGCTCTTTTGGTCGCAGTACTTGGCGCCGAAGCGGCCAGCGCTGCTGAATAATTAGATGATGTAGCTGGCAGAGCTGCACATGATGTCCGGTTTGGGCATGAAGGACATCATAGTCCGGCTGTGGCCAGTCGGACCCATTCCGAGCAGCTACTTTGGCCTGGTCAAGTGACTCGGCGATGCCTTACCGCGAATAGAGGCAGTAAAGTGCTCGGCATGCATTGAGGGCGCGCGGATGGCCTTTGCCCGTGTCAAGATGCAGTGGGCAAAGATGAAGGCCGCTAGCGTAGCTGTTGAAGGTCCGCCCGGGGACAAGGTCCACCGCACGCCAGAGCGCTACTTCGACGATGTCCTTGGGGGTGGCCGTTTGATAGAGGGTCAATGCTGAAAGGATATTATGTACGAGTAAATGTATCCGAGCCACCCAGGCATTTTATCACAAACTGAGGCTTTTGTAATATATTTGTGCCTGTTATCTTGAATTACTTCTCTTCCTGTGTGGCCATTTGTATCTTTGAGAGTTTTCCAATTGCCGGCTTCAGCCCCCACATAACTAGTACGGGGGTGTTCGGGATAGCACATAATCACTCTTGACCCAACGTCTTGGTTCGTAAAGGAGGTGTTAGTGCGGCGAGCGAGGCAATCAAACTATGCGGCTTTACCACTCTCACTTAGCCATAGGAGTTTGACAATGGGGTTGTAGGATAGTCCCTGGTGCGTATGTAGCTATCGAACTTGGATGCCTTTAGATGCATGACTGAACAAAGCCAGCCCTTCGTGTAATACAGAAGAAATCACTAGAGATTTAATAAGTCACCGAATTGCTGACCAGCTCTCGCCGCATCACGATAGTCAGTTTTTGGCTTTCTCTACTGAGGTGCTTAACCGGGCTAGCCGGAAACACAATTGCAGTAGT
Source organism: Triticum urartu (assembly GCF_003073215.2). Classification (NCBI taxonomy): domain Eukaryota; kingdom Viridiplantae; phylum Streptophyta; class Magnoliopsida; order Poales; family Poaceae; genus Triticum; species Triticum urartu. The sequence continues at coordinate 124,208,831 of NC_053023.1, read as the reverse complement.
TCTCCCTTTACTACCTTAGCCGAGAACAGAATGTAAGGTAGCAAGCACAGGAGCCGGGCAACCCAACTATTGACCAAAGACATGATTCGGAGCCGAGGCATATAATGCAGGATTTGGGACGCCGAAGTGTACTCTGAGAGTGTACGGACTTTCTATTGTTTGAAGATATATATACGGCTTTGAATAGAGCCCATGGCGATTTAAGTCACACCAAGGTGTATATGCCGATTTGAATGTAAAGTGGGAAAACAGTTTTAAGAAATAGGCCAAGACCGAATAGGGTTGGGCGAAGGTGTTTCCATTATGGCCTGATTGGTACGTCAAAACATATTGTTACAGAAGATGCAATAAGCATCACGGCTATTTTACATGCCGAGAACAAGGGAAAGCTATATACATGTCCTAAATGTGAAAGGATGATCTAGAAGATCTTTTGGACATTCTGCCGCATGTCTGCACCGCTTTTTACCTTGGTGTAGGATCCTTTGAGACAATCGGCATTGAGTATGTATAAGGGGCCTAGAAGGGGGCCCTTGTTAGCTCCGGAAATTCATGCGGGTTGTAAAGAACCTGAAAAAGTAAAAACAAGAATAAAAAGGTGGAGCAATATGTTGGTCCGGATAGGGTCAAGCTGTATCATGGACCCTATTTTAGCATGCCTTCGCCCTTGCCCATGGTATTTTTAACACGTAGTCATGCACGCGCGGTACATGTGCCGCTGTCCGGCTGGGGCTTTGGCGGAGGCTGAATTGCTAATCTAGCTCTTGATGAGCCGGACTGTCATTCTGCGGGGTAGACCAGACTCGTTTAACAGTGTCCGGGGGCTTGACGGCCAGTGTAATTTTCGGCCTAGCGAGGCCACCCTGCACCTTGGCCATGAGGGCCGCGGTATGCTCCTCTGTAAGAGGGGGAGCTCCATGTTTCCATTGACTGTTATAATGCCACGTGGTCCAGGCATTTTGAGCTTAAGATAAGCGTAGTGCGGGACTGCGTTGAAATGGGCGAAAGCAGTTCGTTCGAGTAGTGCGTGATAGCCACTTTGGAACGGGACAATGTCGAAGGTCAGGTCTTCGCTTCGGAAGTTATCCGGTGAGCCGAAGACGACTTCCAGCGTTTTGGATCCTGTGCAACAGGCCTCTATGCCGGGTATTACCCCTTTAAAGGTGGTTTTAGTGGGTTTGATTCTTGATGGATCAATGCCCATTTTACGGACGATGTCCTGATAGAGCAGTTTGAGACTTCTGCCGCCGTCCATAAGGACTCGCGTGAGGTGGAATCCGTCAATAATTGGATCGAGGACCAATGTAGCCGAGCCCCCATGACGGATACTGGTCAGATGGTCTATGCGATCGAAGGTGATCGGGCAGGCTGACCATGGATTGAATTTTGGGGTGACCGGCTCTAAGGCATAGACGTCCCTTAATGCACGCTTGCGCTCCCGCTTGGGGATATGAGTGACATAGATCATGTTCACTATTTTGACCTCGGGGGGAAATTTCTTCTGTCCCCCTGTGTTCTATGGGCGAGGCTCTTCATCGTCGTCCTCGCTGGGCGGCCCTTTCTCCTTGTGTTCAGCGTTGAGCTTGTCAGCTTGTTTAAATACCCAACAATTTTTGTTGGTGTGTTTGGCATGCTTATCGGGGGTGCCATGAATCTGGCAAGGCCAATCGAGTATTCTGTCCAAACTAGATGGACCATCTCTGTTTCCTTTGAATGGCTTCTTCCATTGACCGGGTTTAGAGCCACTGAATCTGGCGTTAACCATCATGTCTTCGGCATCTTGGTTGTTGTTTCGACGTTTGTGCTTGTTGCGTCGTGGCTTGCCATTGCCATCCCTGGCTTCGGAGGTGCCAGGGTCGCTGGTACTGTTGCTTCTACGAGCTAGCCAGCTATCTTCTCCCGCGCAAAAGCGGGTCATGAGTGTGGTAAGGGCTGCCATGGACCTCGTCTTTTCTTGGCCAAGGTGTCGGGCGAGCCACTCATCTCGGACGCTGTGTTTAAAGGCCGCGAGGGCTTCGGCGTCCGGACAATCCACAATTTGGTTATTTTTAATTAAGAACCCGGTCCAAAGTTTCCGGGCTGACTCTTCGGGTTGCTGGACTATGTGACTAAGGTCATCGGCGTCTGGAGGTCGGACATAGGTCCCTTGGAAGTTGTCCCTAAAGGCGTCCTCTAAATCTTCCCAACTTCTGATAGATTTTCTGGGAGGCTGTTCAGCTAGTGCCATGCTGGCCCCTTGAGTTTTAGTGGAAGGTACTTGATGGCATGGAGGTCATCACCGCGAGCCATATGAATGTGGAGAAGAAAATCTTTGATCCATACTGCGGGGTCCATCGTACCGTCGTATGATTCAATGTTGACGGGTTTAAACCCTTCTAGGAACTGATGTTCCATTACTTCGTCGGTGAAGCATAGGGGGTGTGAGGCGCCTCTATACCGGGCGATATCGCGGCGTAGTTCGGACGAAGGCCATATACGGTTTTCGGCCCGTGTGAGGTTGTGTCTATCATGCCAGGTCTGATGGCCGTCCTCGCGCGTTGGAGCTCGCCCCCTCGATCCATAGATTGATCTTGTCAGACCGGCTCTATTGTCCAGGTCCTTGCGTAAGTCGCAGGTATAGCCTAGGGCCGTTGCCTCCTTGCCCCGACGGCGGGGTGGCACGGGCTGGTGTTCCGCATGAGGAGCCGGTCTATCCCATCCACGTGGCGGTCAGTCGGGCTCGTCAGTAGTTTTATGCTTTGGCGGTATGGGCTCAAAGGCCTCGTTGTCGAATTGAGGTAGTAGTTTGCGCTTCGGGTAACTCTTAGTTGGGCGTTCGAGGCCGTATTCCTCGGCTGCCAGGACATTAGTCCATCTGTCATTGAGTAAATCCTGATCAGCTTGAAGCTGCTGCTGCTTCTTTTTCAGGCTTCTTGCAGTTGCTATTAGCCTGCACTTAAAGTGCTCTTGCTCGAGGGGCTCCTCTGGCACGATAAAGTCTTCGTTGCCGAGGCTCATGTCCTCTTCGGAGATCGGCAAGTAGTTACTATCCTTCGAGTCTTCGTTCCCGATTAGATCACCGGGGTTAACTTGCCCATCCTCCCAATCATCATGTTCGGATGTTGGCTCAACAGGGGCTTCGGGGTCTTCGGCGTTCTCCGCAGTGTTATTGTCTTTGATGCCGGTATTAATGTCTTTTTCGCGACGCGATTTTGAGAGGCGCCGCTCACGTCGACGCTTTAGTGGTGCTTCGGCAGGCTTGTCCACAAACGGATCCTTCTTGCCATCATCATCATCATCCTCTTTGGGTGTATCCACCATGTATACGTCGTATGTGGAGGTGGCCATCCAACGTCCGGTAAACGGAAGGTTTTGGCCTTGATCGTCTCTGGCATTGTCGTCCATACCGTCGATGTCTTCAGAGGCATAATCCAGAATGTCAGTTAGATCTTCGACAGTGACTATGAAGTGGGTGGTGGGTGGGACGTAAAATTCCCCGCTCTCAGCCCCTAGTCCGGGCTGGGTGTAATTCGGAAGCGATTCCTCTATAATGGCGAGGGATCGCATTAAGTCCAAGGCCTCGTTTAGGAGCGAGGTTTGGACAGGGTAGCGAGAGTTCGTCGGGCCGACTAGGGTGAGGTCCTCTTGACCGCGCCCGCTTGTCGTGGACCTCGAGAGTTCGGATTTAAAGTCCGAGGGAGAGTCCGGGCTGTAGCGACAAGGGGAGATCGGTTCATCGTTGGGCTTGCTGATGACGTCGTCTCCTATGGATCTCCGGTAGCGGGTTCCATAATTGCAGGTAGTTCGGCGGGCTCTAAATTCCCGTCTTCGGACCCGATGGTCCACTCTGGATCTAAGGCCAGAGCAGTGGTCGGGGCCGCGGATCCTCAGATATTAGCGACATAGTTTAGGTTTCCGGAACTGATCTGATGACTAGGGGCATAGCTGTCGATCTGCTCAAGGTGGCCAATCGAGTTGTCACGCAGTGCGAAGCTGCCGAATACAAAGATTTGGCTGGGGAGGGAAGTCTCCTATGAAACAATATCATTGTAGGTAATCGAGCATGCCATCGACCCTTCTGTCGACAGCACGGAGGAACTCTCAATGAAAGTACCAATGTCGGTGTCAAAACCGGCCGATCTCGGGTAGGGGGTCCCGAACTGTGCGTCTGAGGATCAAAGGTAACAGGAGGCGGAGGACATGATGTTTACCCAGGTGCGGCCCTCTTGATGGAGGTAATACCCTACTTCCTGCTTGATTGACTTTGATGAGTATAGGGGTTACAAGAGTTGATCTACCTCGAGATCATAATGGCTAAACCCTAGATGTCTAGCCTGTATGATTGTGATTGCCTCTACGGACTAAACCCTCCGGTTTGTATAGACACCGGAGGGACCTAGGGTTGTACAAAGTCGGTTTACATAGAAGGGAATCTTTATATCCGAATGCCAAGCTTGCCTTCCACGCCAAGGAGAGTCCCATCCGGACACACGGAGGGAAGTATTCTATCTTGTTTCTTCACAGCCCACCAGTCCGACCCATGTCACATAGCCCAGACGCCCGAGGACTCCCTAATCCAGGACTCTCTCAGTTAGTGCCTACATGCAGTTTTGAACACTACTACACGCCTATTTGGTTTACAGGATTTGTAAAATGCACCAACGTGCCATCTTTGATCTGACATGATTAACATGGGCATTTGATTACAGTCTAGAAACATGTAGCCTTCTTCACAAGAGGTTGGATTGGATGAAAAATTGAAGGAAATATGCCCTAGAGGCAATAATAAAGTTATTATTTATTTCCTTATAATCATGATAAATGTTTATTATTCATGCTAGAATTGTATTAATCGGAAACATAATACATGTGTGAATACATAGACAAACAAAGTGTCACTAGTATGCCTCTACTTGACTAGGTCGTTAATCAAAGATGGTTATGTTTTCTAACCATGAACAATGAGTTGTTATTTGATTAACGAGGTCACATCATTAGTTGAATGATCTGATTGACATGACCCATTCCATTAGCTTAGCACCCGATCGTTTAGTATGTTGCTATTGCTTTCTTCATGACTTATACATGTTCCTATAACTATGAGATTATGCAACTCCCGTTTACCGGAGGAACACTTTGGGTACTACCAAACGTCACAACGTAACTGGGTGATTATAAAGGAGTACTACAGGTGTCTCCAAAGGTACATGTTGGGTTGGCGTATTTCGAGATTAGGTTTTGTCACTCCGATTGTCGGAGAGGTATCTCTGGGCCCTCTCGGTAATGCACATCACATAAGCCTTGCAAGCATTGCAACTAATGAGTTAGTTGCGGGATGATGTATTACAGAACGAGTAAAGAGACTTGCTGGTAACGAGATTGAACTAGGTATTGGATACCGACGATCGAATCTCGGGCAAGTACCATACCGATGACAAAGGGACCAACGTATGTTGTTATGCGGTCTGACCGATAAAGATCTTCGTAGAATATGTAGGAGCCAATATGGGCATCCAGGTCCCGCTATTGGTTATTGACCGGAGACGTGTCTCGGTCATGTCTACATTGTTCTCGAACCCGTAGGGTCCGCACGCTTAAGGTTACGATGACAGTTATATTATGAGTTTATGCATTTTGATGTACCGAAGTTAGTTCGGAGTCCCGGATGTGATCACGGACATGACGAGGAGTCTCGAAATGGTTGAGACATAAATATTGATATATTGGAAGCCTATGTTTGGATATCGGAAGTGTTCCGGGTGAAATCGGGATTTTATCGGAGTACCGGGAGGTTACCGGAACCCCCCGGGAACCATATGGGCCTTAGTGGGCTTTAGTGGAAAGGAGAAAGGGGCAGCCCAAGGTGGGCTGCGCGCCTCCCCCCTCCCCTAGTCCTATTAGGACTAGGAGAGGTGGCCGGCCCCCTCTCTCTCTTTCCCCCCTGAGGAATCCTATTCCAACTAGGATTGGGGGGGGGGAATCCTACTCCCGGAGGGAGTAGGACTCTCCTGGCGCGCCCCTTGTGCCCGGCCAGCCTCCCCCCTTTGGTCCTTTATATACTGAGGTAGAGGCACCCTAGAACACACAAGTTGATCCACGTGATCTATTCCTTAGCCGTGTGCGGTGCCCCCAGCCACCATAGTCCTCGATAATACTGTAGCGGAGTTTAGGCGAAGCCCTGCTGCTGTAGTACATCAAGATCGTCACCACGCCGTCGTGCTGACGGAACTCTTCCCCGACACTTTGCTGGATCGGAGTCCGGGGATCGTCATCGAGCTGAACGTGTGCTCGAACTCGGAGGTGTCGTAGTTTCGGTGCTTGATCGGTTGGATCGTGAAGACGTACGACTACTTCCTCTACGTTGTGTCAACGCTTCTGCAGTCGGTCTGCGTGGGTACGTAGACAACACTCTCCCCTCTCGTTGCTATGCATCACATGATCTTGCGTGTGCGTAGGAAATTTTTTGAAATTACTACGAAACCCAAAAGTGGCATCTGAGCCTAGGTTATTTATGTTGATGTTATATGCACGAGTAGAACACAAGTGAGTTGTGGGCGATATAAGTCATACTGCCTACCAGCATGTCATACTTTGGTTTGGCGTCATTGTTGGACGAGACGACCCGGACCAACATTACGCGTACGCTTACGCGAGACCGGTTCCCCCGACGTGCTTTGCACATAGGTGGCTTGCGGGCGACTGTCTCTCCAACTTTAGTTGAACCAAGTATGGCTATGCCCGGTCCTTGCGAAGGTTAAAATGGAGTCTATTTGACAAACTATCGTTGTGGTTTTGATGCGTAGGTGAGATTGGTTCTTGCTTAAGCCCATAGCAGCCACGTAAAACTTGCAACAACAAACTAGAGGACGTCTAACTTGTTTTTGCAGGGCATGTTGTGATGTGATATGGTCAAGAAATGATGCTGAATTTTATTGTATGAGATGATCATGTTTTGTAACCGAGTTATCGGCAACTGGCAGGAGCCTTATGGTTGTCATTTTATTGTATGCAATGAAATCGCGATGTAATGCTTTACTTTATTACTAAGCGGTAGTGATAGTCGTGGAAGCATAAGATTGGCGAGACGACAACGATGCTGCGATGGAGATCAAGGTGTCGCGCCGGTGACGATGGTGATCATGACGGTGCTTCGAAGATGGAGATCACAAGCACAAGATGATGATGGCCATATCGTATCACTTATATTGATTGCATGTGATGTTTATCCTTTTATGCATCTTATCTTGCTTTGATTGACAGTAGCATTATAAGATGATCTCTCACTAAATTATCAAGAAGTGTTCTCCCTGAGTATGCACCGTTGCCAAAGTTCGTCGTGCCCGGACACCACGTGATGATCGGGTGTGATAAGCTCTACGTCCATCTACAACGGGTGCAAGCCAGTTTTGCACACGCAGAATACTCAGGTTAAACTTGACGAGCCTAGCATATGCAGATATGGCCTCGGAACACGGAGACCGAAAGGTCGAACGTGAATCATATAGTAGATATGATCAACATAACGATGTTCACCATTGAAAACTACTCCATCTCACGTGATGATCGGTTATGGTTTAGTTGATTTGGATCACGTGATCACTTAGAGGATTAGAGGGATGTCTATCTAAGTGGGAGTTCTTAAGTAATTTGATTAATTGAACTTAAACTTATCATGAACTTAGTACCTGATAGTATCTTGCTTGTTTATGTTGATTGTAGATAGATGGCTCGTGCTGTTGTTCCGTTGAATTTTAATGCGTTCCTTGAGAAAGCAAAGTTGAAAGATGATGGTAGCAATTACACGGACTGGGTCCGTAATTTGAGGATTATCCTCATTGCTGCTCAGAAGAATTACGTCCTGGAAGCACCGCTGGGTGCCAGGCCTGCTGCTGGAGCAACACCAGATGTTATGAACGTCTGGCAGAGCAAAGCTGATGACTACTCGATAGTTCAGTGTGCCATGCTTTACGGCTTAGAATCGGGACTTCAATGACGTTTTGAACGTCATGGAGCATATGAGATGTTCCAGGAGTTGAAGTTAATATTTCAAGCAAATGCCCGGATTGAGAGATATGAAGTCTCCAATAAGTTCTATAGCTGCAAGATGGAGGAGAACAGTTCTGTCAGTGAGAATATACTCAAAATGTCTGGGTATAATAATCACTTGATTCAGATGGGAGCTAATCTTCCAGATGATTGCATCATTGACAGAATTCTCCAATCACTGCCACCAAGCTACAAGAGCTTCGTGATGAACTATAATATGCAAGGGATGAACAAGACTATTCCCGAGCTCTTCGCGATGCTGAAAGCTGCGGAGGTAGAAATCAAGAAGGAGCATCAAGTTTTGATGGTTAACAAGACCACTAGTTTCAAGAAAAAGGGCAAAGGAAAGAAGAAGGGGAACTTCAAGAAGAACGGCAAGCAAGTTGCTGCTCAGGAGAAGAAACCCAAGTCTGGACCTAAGCCTGAAACTGAGTGCTTCTACTGCAAGCAGACTGGTCACTGGAAGTGGAACAGCCCCAAGTATTTGGCGGATAAGAAGGATGGCAAGGTGAACAAAGGTATATATGATATACATGTTATTGATGTGTACCTTACTAGAGCTCGCAGTAGCACCTGGGTATTTGATACTGGTTCTGTTGCTAATATTTGCAACTCGAAACAGGGACTACGGAATAAGCGGACACTAGCAAAGGACGAGGTGACGATGTGCGTGGGAAACGGTTCCAAAGTCGATGTGATCGCGGTCGGCACGCTACCTCTACATCTACCTTCGGGATTAATATTAGACCTAAATAATTGTTATTTGGTGCCAGCGTTGAGCATGAACATTATATCTGGATCTTTTTTGATGCGAGACGGTTATTCATTTAAATCAGAGAATAATGGTTGTTCTATTTATATGAGTAATATCTTTTATGGTCATGCACCTTTGAAGAGTGGTCTATTTTTGATGAATCTCGACAGTAGTGATACACATATTCATAATGTTGAAGCCAAAAGTTGCAGAGTTGATAATGAAAGTGCAACTTATTTGTGGCACTGCCGTTTAGGTCATATCGGTGTAAAGCGCATGAAGAAACTCCATTCTGATGGACTATTGGAACCACTTGATTATGAATCACTTGGTACTTGCGAACCGTGCCTCATGGGCAAGATGACCAAAACACCGTTCTCCGGTACTATGGAGAGAGCAACAGATTTGTTGGAAATCATACATACAGATGTATGTGGTCCGATGAATATTGAGGCTCGTGGCGGATATCGTTATTTTCTCACCTTCACAGATGACTTAAGCAGATATGGATATATCTACTTAATGAAACACAAGTCTGAAACATTTGAAAAGTTCAAGGAATTTCAGAGTGAAGTTGAAAATCATCGTAACAAGAAAATAAAGTTTCTACGATCTGATCGTGGAGGAGAATATTTGAGTTACGAGTTTGGTGTACATTTGAAAAATTGTGGAATAGTTTCGCAACTCATGCCACCCGGAACACCACAGCGTAATGGTGTGTCCGAACGTCGTAATCGTACTTTACTAGATATGGTACGATCTATGATGTCTCTTACTGATTTACCGCTATCGTTTTGGGGATACGCTCTAGAGACGGCCGCATTCACGTTAAATAGGGCACCATCAAAATCCGTTGAGACGACGCCTTATGAACTGTGGTTTGGAAAGAAACCAAAGTTGTCGTTTCTAAAAGTTTGGGGCTGCGATGCTTATGTGAAAAAGCTTCAACCTGATAAGCTTGAACCCAAATCGGAGAAATGTGTCTTCATAGGATATCCAAAGGAAACTATTGGATACACCTTCTATCACAGATCCGAAGGCAAAACTTTTGTTGCTAAATTCGGAAACTTTCTGGAGAAGGAGTTTCTCTCGAAAGAAGTGAGTGGGAGGAAAGTAGAACTTGACGAGGTAACTGTACCTGCTCCCTTATTGGAAAATAGTACATCACAGAAAACTGTTTCTACGACATCTATACCAATTAGTGAGGAAGCTAATGATGTTGATCATGAAACTTCAGGTCAAGATTCTACTGAACCTCGTAGATCGACCAGAGCGAGATCCACGCCAGAGTGGTACGGTAATCCTGTTTTGGAAGTCATGCTACTAGATCATGATGAACCTACGAACTATGAAGAAGCGATGGTGAGCCCAGATTCCGCAAAGTGGCTTGAAGCCATGAAATCTGAGATGGGATCCATGTATGAGAACAAAGTATGGACTTTGGTTGACTTGCCCGATGATCGGCAAGCAATTGAGAATAAATGGATCTTCAAGAAGAAGACTGACGCTGATGGTAATGTTACTGTCTACAAAGCTCGACTTGTCGCAAAAGGTTTTCGACAAGTTCAAGGGTTGACTACGATGAGACCTTCTCACCCGTAGCGATGCTTAAGTCTGTCCGAATCATGTTAGCAATAGCCGCATTTTATGATTATGAAATTTGGCAGATGGATGTCAAAACTGCATTCCTGAATGGATTTCTGGAAGAAGAGTTGTATATGATGCAACCGGAAGGTTTTGTCGATCCAAAGGGAGCTAACAAAGTGTGCAACCTCCAGCGATCCATTTATGGACTGGTGCAAGCCTCTCGGAGTTGGAATAAACGCTTTGATAGTGTGATCAAAGCATTTGGTTTTATACAGACTTTCGGAGAAGCCTGTATTTACAAGAAAGTGAGTGGGAGCTCTGTAGAATTTCTGATATTATATGTGGATGACATATTACTGATTGGAAATGATATAGAATTTCTGAATAGCATAAAGGGATACTTGAATAAGAGTTTTTCAATGAAAGACCTTGGTGAAGCTGCTTACATATTAGGCATAAAAATCTATAGAGATAGATCAAGACGCTTAATTGGACTTTCACAAAGCACATACCTTGACAAGATTTTGAAAAAGTTCAAAATGGATCAAGCAAAGAAAGGGTTCTTGCCTGTTTTACAAGGTGTAAAGTTGAGTCAGACTCAATGCCCGACCACTGCAGAAGATAGAGAGAAAATGAAAGATGTTCCCTATGCTTCAGCCATAGGCTCTATCATGTATGCAATGCTGTGTACCAGACCTGATGTGTGCCTTGCTATAAGTTTAGAAGGGAGGTACCAAAGTAATCCAGGAGTGGATCACTGGACAGCGGTCAAGAACATCCTGAAATACCTGAAAAGGACTAAGGATATGTTTCTCGTATATGGAGGTGACAAAGAGCTCATCGTAAAAGGTTAAGTTGATGCAAGCTTTGACACTGATCCGGACGATTCTAAATCGCAGACCGGATACGTGTTTACATTAAACGGTGGAGCTGTCAGTTGGTGCAGTTCTAAAGAAAGCGTCATAGCAGGATCTACATGTGAAGCGGAGTACATAGCTGCTTCGGAAGCAGCGAACGAAGGAGTCTGGATAAAGGAGTTCATATCCGATCTAGGTGTCATACCTAGTGCATCGGGTCCAATGAAAATCTTTTGTGACAATACTGGTGCAATTGCCTTGGCAAAGGAATCCAGATTTCACAAGAGAACCAAGCACATCAAGAGATGCTTCAATTCCATCCGGGATCTAGTCCAGGTGGGAGACATAGAGATTTGCAAGATACATACGAATCTGAATGTTGCAGACCCATTGACTAAGCCTCTTCCACGAGCAAAACATGATCAGCACCAAGGCTCCATGGGTGTTAGAATCATTACAGTGTAATCTAGATTATTGACTCTAGTGCAAGTGGGAGACTGAAGGAAATATGCCCTAGAGGCAATAATAAAGTTATTATTTATTTCCTTATAATCATGATAAATGTTTATTATTCATGCTAGAATTGTATTAATCGGAAACATAATACATGTGTGAATACATAGATAAACAAAGTGTCACTAGTATGCCTCTACTTGACTAGGTCGTTAATCAAAGATGGTTATGTTTTCTAACCATGAACAATGAGTTGTTATTTGATTAACGAGGTCACATCATTAGTTGAATGATCTGATTGACATGACCCATTCCATTAGCTTAGCACCCGATCGTTTAGTATGTTGCTATTGCTTTCTACATGACTTATACATGTTCCTATAACTATGAGATTATGCAACTCCCGTTTACCGGAGGAACACTTTGGGTACTACCAAACGTCACAACATAACTGGGTGATTATAAAGGAGTACTACAGGTGTCTCCAAAGGTACATGTTGGGTTGGCGTATTTTGAGATTAGGTTTTGTCACTCCGATTGTCGGAGAGGTATCTCTGGGCCCTCTCGGTAATGCACATCACATAAGCCTTGCAAGCATTGCAACTAATGAGTTAGTTGCGGGATGATGTATTACAGAACGAGTAAAGAGAATTGCCGGTAACGAGATTGAACTAGGTATTGGATACCGACGATCGAATCTCGGGCAAGTAACATACCGATGAGAAAGGGAACAACGTATGTTGTTATGCGGTCTGACCGATAAAGATCTTCGTAGAATATGTAGGAGCCAATATGGGCATCCAGGTCCCGCTATTGGTTATTGACCGGAGATGTGTCTCGGTCATGTCTACATTGTTCTCGAACCCGTAGGGTCCGCACGCTTAAGGTTACGATGACAGTTATATTATGAGTTTATGCATTTTGATGTACCGAAGTTAGTTCGGAGTCCTGGATGTGATCACGGACATGACGAGGAGTCTCGAAATGGTCGAGACATAAAGATTGATATATTGGAAGCCTATGCTTGGATATCGGAAGTGTTCCGGGTGAAATCGGGATTTTACCGGAGTACCGGGAGGTTACCGGAACCCCCCGGGAACCATATGGGCCTTAGTGGGCTTTAGTGGAAAGGAGAAAGGGGCAGCCCAAGGTGGGCTGCGCGCCTCCCCCCTCCCCTAGTCCTATTAGGACTAGGAGAGGTGGCCGCCCCCCTCTCTCTCTTCCCCCCGAGGAATCCTATTCCAACTAGGATTGGGGGGGGGGAATCCTACTCCCGGAGGGAGTAGGACTCTCCTGGCGCGCCCCTTGTGGCCGGCGAGCCTCCCCCCTTTGGTCCTTTATATACTGAGGTAGAGGCACCCTAGAACACACAAGTTGATCCACGTGATCTATTCCTTAGCCGTGTGCGGTGCCCCCAGCCACCATAGTCCTCGATAATACTGTAGCGGAGTTTAGGCGAAGCCCTGCTGCTGTAGTACATCAAGATCGTCACCATGCCGTCGTGCTGACGGAACTCTTCCCCGACACTTTGCTGGATCGGAGTCCGGGGATCGTCATCGAGCTGAACATGTGCTCGAACTCGGAGGTGCCGTAGTTTCGGTGCTTGATCGGTCGGATCATGAAGACGTACGACTACTTCCTCTACGTTGTGTCAACGCTTCCGCAGTCGGTCTGCGTGGGTACATAGACAGCACTCTCCCCTCTCGTTGCTATGCATCACATGATCTTGCGTGTGCGTAGGAATTTTTTTGAAATTACTACGAAACCCAACAAAAATTCCCTAACAAAACTAGTACAAATGAATCCAAAGGAGAAATGCTTATGGATTGTAACCATATGAATCAAGCAACCAATATGGGGTGGGGTGTATGTCCTGAAATCCTGCTCGACACATTTTCTCTTGACTTAGCGTTGAAGTCTGGCTTTACATAACGTATTCAATCTGAACCGTTTGCGTTGAAGAGATGCACAAATCCTGCGTTGAATAGCTCGCACGCTTCCCAGTGAGCCGGCACATTGGAGGACAGCTTGCATGCCTCTTGGTCAGTCTGCGCATTGGACTGTGCTCGCACGCCTCCCATTCAGACAATCAGCTTCCCGCACGACACTTCCTATAGCCATTAAAACCAAGACACGTGGCATCACGTGAATGCTTAACAGAATGCACAGAATTTGAATTATACAAATGTTTGAGATATTAAAGTGGTAGCTATTTTTTCAAAATGCCTTTGTTGGCTGTTATTCGAGTGCGCCTTCTCTCAAAATGGACACGAAAAATACCACAGCATGTCGGGTGCCATTCCATGATAGCCTGCCAAGTTTCATGAATTTCAGACGAGTTTTGGATTTACTAGAATTTAAAAACAAAGTATCTCAACGTTTTGCCGGCAATCCATAGTGCCCTGGTGTTTGAAATTCATTCCCATTTCTTGCATGGGACCTAAGCATGCACCCAAGGACACAGATTTGATTTTTTAACCAATTTATATGCACTGGAGCATGTACATGTAGTTCAAATTTGAATTATGCACATAAAATGCCTAGAAAACCCAGTTAATGTATAAAATGTCCAAACGAACCCCGAAAATTTCCAAAATTTAACACAACACTCCTGTTGTTCTATGTTGACACTAGAAATTTTTTGAAAGCAATAAGAGGCAACAAATATCGTTTCGTCCCCAAAGGTGGCACGTTCCCTACCAAACCCATCAGGCTTGTTGTGAGAAACGCTGGTTTTTCAGAAGCTTATACCCAAACCTGCCCCAAATGGGACACATTTTTACCACGACATGTTTATGCCGCTCCATGATAGCATGCCAAGTTTCATGAATTTCAAACGAGTTTTGGATTTACTAGAATTTAAAACCATGTATCTCAATGTTTGTAGCCGAGAGACGGTGGCAGGGTGTTTGAAATTCATTCCCATTTCTTGCATGGGACCTAAGCATGCACCCAAGGACACATATTTGTTTTTTCAACCAAATTATATGCACGGGAGCATGTGCATGTAGTTAAAATTTGAATTATGCACATAAAATGCCTAGAAAACCCAGTTAATGTATAAAAATGTCCAAACTGTTGGAAATATGCCCTAGAGGCAATAATAAATTGGTTATTATTATATTTCCTTGTTCATGATAATCGTTTATTATCCATGCTAGAATTGTATTGATAGGAAACTCAGATACATGTGTGGATACATAGACAACACCATGTCCTAGTAAGCCTCTAGTTGACTAGCTCGTTGATCAATAGATGGTTACGGTTTCCTGACCATGGACATTGCATGTCGTTGATAACGGGATCACATCATTAGGAGAATGATGTGATGGACAAGACCTAATCCTAAGCCTAGCACAAGATCATGTAGTTCGTATGCTAAAGCTTTTCTAATGTCAAGTATCATTTCCTTAGACCATGAGATTGTGCAACTCTCGGATACCGTAGGAGTGCTTTGGGTGTGCCAAACTTCACAACGTAACTGGGTGGCTATAAAGGTACACTACAGGTATCTCCGAAAGTGTCTGTTGGGTTGGCACGAATCGAGACTGGGATTTTTCACTCAGTGTAAACGGAGAGGTATCTCTGGGCCCACTCGGTAGGACATCATCATAATGTGCACAATCTGATCAAGGAGTTGATCACGGGATGATGTGTTACGGAACGAGTAAAGAGACTTGCCGGTAACGAGATTGAACAAGGTATCGGGATACCGACGATCGAATCTTGGGTAAGTATCGTACCGATAGACAAAGGGAATTGTATACGGGATTGATTGAATCCGCGACATCGTGGTTCGTCTGATGAGATCATTATGGAACATGTGGGAGCCAACATGGGTATCCAGATCCCGCTATTGGTTATTGACCGGAGAGTTATCTCGGTCATGTCTGCATGGTTCCCGAACCCGTAGGGTCTACACACTTAAGGTTCGATGACGCTAGGGTTATAGGGAATAGATATACATGGTTACCGAATGTTGTTCGGAGTTCCATATGAGATCCCGGACGTCACGAGGAATTCCGGAATGGTCTGGAGGTAAAGATTTATATATGGGAAGTCCTGTTTTGGTCGCCGGAAAAGTTTCGGGTTTTATCTGTAATGTACCGGGACCACCGGGAGGGTCCTGGTGGTCCACCAAGTGGGGCCACCAGCCCCGGAGGGCTGCATGGGCCAAGTGTGGGAGGGGACCAGCCCCTGGTGGCTGGTGCGCCCCCTCACCAAGGCCCAAGGTGCAAGGGAGAGTGGAAGGGGGCAAACCCTAGGCTCAGATGGGCCTAAGGCCCACCTAGTGGTGCGCCCCCTCTCTCCCCCCTTGGCCGCCCCCCTAGATGGGATCTAGGGCTGGCCGCCACCCCTAGGGGTGGAAACCTAGGTGGGGGCGCAGCCTCTCCCCCCCTATATATACTTGAGGTTTTGGGCTGCCATAGACACGATTCAATCTCCTTCTTGGCGCAGCCCTACCCCTCTCCCTCCTCGTCTCTTGCGGTGCTTGGCGAAGCCCTGCTGGAGTACCACGCTTCTCCACCACCACCACGCCATCGTGCTGCTGCTGGATGGAGTCTTCCCCAACCTCTCCTTCTCCCCTTGCTGGATCAAGGCGTAGGAGACGTCACCGGGCTGTACGTGTGTTGAACATGGAGGTGCCGTCCGTTCGGCACTAGGATCATCAGTGATTTGGATCACGACGAGTACGACTCCATCAACCCCGTTCACTTGAACGCTTCCGCTTAGCGATCTACAAGGGTATGTAGATGCACTCTCCTTCCCCTCATTGCTAGATTACTCCATAGATTGATCTTGGTGATGCGTAGAAAATTTTGAATTTCTGCTACGTTCCCCAACACAAACGAACCCCGAAAATTTCCAAAATTTAACACAACACTCCTATTGTTCTATGTTGACACTAGAATTTTTTTGAAAGCAATAAGAGGCAATGTATATCATTTCGTCCCCAAAGGTGGCACGTTCCCTACCGAAACCATCAGGCTTGTTGTGAGAAGCTCTGGTTTGTGAGAAGCTTATACCCAAACCTGCCCCAAATGGGACAAATAATTTACCACGACATGTTGATGCTGCTCCATGATAGCATGCCAAGTTTCATGAATTTCAGACGAGTTTTGGATGTACTAGAATTTAAACACCAGGTATCTCAATGTTTGCGGCCGTGTGACGGTGGCATTGTGTTTGAACTTCATTCCCATTTCTTGCATGGGACCTAAGCATGCACCCAAGGACACGGATTTGATTTTTCAACCAATTTATCTGCACTGGAGCATGTGCATGTAGTTCAAATTTGAATTATGCACATAAAATGCTTAGAAAACCGAGTTAATGTATAAAAAGTCCAAACAAACCCCGAGAAATTCCAATATTTAACACAACACTCCTGTTGTTCTATGTTGACATTAGAGAAAAAATAGAAATCAAGAAGAGGCAATGGATATCGTTTCGTTCAGAAAGGTGAAACGTTCCCTACCGAAACCATCAGGCTTGTTGTGAGAAGCTCTAGTTTGTGAGAAGCTTATACCCAAACCTGCCCCAAATGGGACAAATTTTTTACCATGACATGTTGACGCCGCTCCATTATAGGATGCCAAGTTTCATGAATTTTAGATGAGTTTTGGATTTACTAGAATTTAAAAACCAGGTATCTCAATGTTTTCGGTCGAGTGATGGTGGCAGGGTGTTTGACATTCATTCCCATTTCTTGCATGGGACCTAAGCATGCAACCAAGGACACAAATTTGAATATTCAACCAATTTATATGCATAGAGCATGTGCCTGTAGTTCAACTTTTAGTTATGCACATAAGTACATTGAAAACTCAGTTAATGTATAAAAATGTCCAAACGAGCCCCGAAAAATTCCTAAAATTAACACAACACTCATGTTGTTCTATGTTGACACTAGAAAAAAATTGAAATCAAGAAGAGGCAACGGATATCGTTTCGTCCAGAAAGGTGAAACGTTCCCTACCATAACCATGAGACTTGTTGTGAGATGCTCTGGTTTCTGAGAAGCTTATACCCCAACCTGCCGCATATGGGACAATATTTTTACCATTGTATGTTGATGTCATTCCATGCAAGGATGTCAAGTTTCATAAATTTCAGATGCGTTTTCGACTTACTAGAATTTAAAAACCATGTATCTCAATGTTAGCAGCCGAGCGACGGTGGCAAGGTGTTTGACATTCATTCTCATTTCTTACATGGGACTTAAGCATGTAACCAAGGACACACATTCCAATTTTGAACCAATTTATATGCACCGGAGCATGTGCATGTAGTTCAAATTTGAATTATGCACATGAATGCATAGAAAACTCAGTTAATGTATTAAAATGTCCAAGCAAACCCCAAAAAATCTCGAAAATTGACACAACACTCGTGTTGTTCTATGTTGACACGAGAAAATTTTTGAAAGTAAGAAGAGGCAACATATATCGTTTCGTCCCCCATGGTGGCATGTTCCCTACCGAAACCATCAGGCTTGCTGTGAGAGAAGCTCTGGTTTGCGAGAAGCTTATACCCAAACCTGCCCCAGCATGTTGATGCCATTCCATGATAGCATGCCAAGGTTCATGAATTTCTGACGGATTTTGGATTTACTACAATTACAAAATCAAGTACCTCAACATTTGCCAGAGAGCCACGGTGTCGTGGTGTTTGAAATTCATCCCCATTTCTTGCATGGGACATAAGCATAAACCCATGGACACATATATGATTTTACAACCCATGTTGGTGCACCGGAGCATGTGCATGTAGTTTAATTTTGAATTGTGCACCTGAAATGGCTAGAAAACCAATTTAATGTATGAAATGTCCAAATGAACCCTGAATAAATCCAATTCTTTTACGACACACATATAGTTGCATGTTCACTACAGATAAAAGTTCTAGCAATTCAAACACCGTCCATTGCCGCTGTGACCCCATTATGTAATTCAAATCAAGATGAAAAATCAAGTAGATCCCACACAGTTTATTATCACCAACCGTGTGAGATGCAGTACAAAATATCCTAGAGCACCGTCAAATGACACTTGGCGCGCCAGTTTTTTCGCTGTACCGATTGAAATTTTTCAGCTTCCGTGGAAATATCTACCTCCCCGCCCCCTCCCCCTTACCAAAAGCCACATTTCCCCTGTTTCCGCCTTCCTTCCCAAGTTGAAACCTTCACTCCTTGCTTGCAACGCCGCCTCCTCGCCGGCGACCCTCCTTCACGTTGCTCGGCCTCATCTATCCAGGCAGGTAATCCACACCCGACCCCCATCCTCCTCCTCATTCCACATCCCACATGCCCCGACCGCCGGCGCGACACCTTCCACCCAAATCACTGACCCCTCCACCAAATAAGCACCGCCCTAAGCCATGGTGCATGCAGTTTAGCCAGGAGCTCAAGGAGCATTTGGCAGCGGAGAAGCAAATCACGACCACACGTGTATATGAGGTCGCGATGGCTGCCATTTGTGCCGACCCCTAGATCTTGGAGGAGCACCTTGCCGTCGAGGCCACCATCAACGCCTCACGCGCCGACGCCGTGACAGAGTTGGATGCTTTAAACGAAAGGTCATGGTGTTTTCTTGACACCACCCTCGGTGCCTTCGACGAAGACTACGAGGTCTTTTCTCAGCATGCATGTGCTTACCTCAACTCAAGAGCCAACAGGTTGGTGCCCGGAGAGGCTCGGGCAACTCACCACTACGACCAGGGCACCCACGATGCGGAGGCCTCGCCCTCTTCCATGTCCAAGGAGGCAATCATCATCAATATCTCCGACAATGAGGAGTAGCTTGTCTTATTAGCTCACTATAAGGACCCATGTTCATTTTGCTAGCTACTGCCTTTCCTTAACAAGTTCTAGTGAATTGTGCTATCTACTTTTACCATGCAATCTGTTGCTCTAGTCTATATGTTATATATGTCGTGCAATATGGTGCTCACTTATTAACTGTTTGGTTAATTAGTTGTCGTGTTCAGTTAACTGTTTGGTTCAATTATGCAAATGTGATGTTCAATTCTTCAGGGTGCAATTTTGCATTGTCTTCCATGTGAGAAATAAATCAATTTTTTCTTTACAAAATACATGAGAAATAAATACAATTGCTATATTTCCAAGTTGTCAAGCATGCTTGGTTTTGTTAACTGTCTGATCTTCTATTAGGAGTATGTTATATTGTGCAATGTGGTTCTCAATTAACGTTTAGTTCATTTGTTGTGGTGTTTAGTTAACTCTTTGGTTCAATTCTGCAATGCGATGTTCAATTGGTGTTGACGCATTCTGTTATTGTATAGCATGTGAGGAATAAATTGAATTTGGCTGTACTAAATGCATGAGAAACAAATACAATTGCTATATTTCCAAGTTGTTAAGCATGCTTGGTTTGGTTAACTGTGTGATCTTCTATTAGGAGTATGTTATATTGGGCAATGTGGTGCTTAGTTAATGTTTGCTTCATTTGTTGTGGTGTTTAGTTAACTGCTTGGTTCAATTCTGCAATGTGATGTCCAATTATCATGGGTAGAATTTTGTATTGTTGTGCACGTGAGGAATAAATCGAATTTGCTGCACTTAATACATTAGAAACATATACAAGTGCTATATTTCCTAGTTCTTAATCATGCTTGGTTTGGATAAATGGGCTTTCCACGCGGCTTGAATTAATCTGGTGAATCTGCAATGTGCTTATTTTTCATCAACATATTTTACTGACATCATGTGAACCCTTACTTAACTTGATGACTAACTACCTTATATGTGTCGCAGGGAAACAATGGGAAGTACCGCGTGACGATGACATGTACCTAGGGTAGGGTCTTAGGCCTGTCCTAGACACCCTACCCAAGGACACTGCCCTAGAGTCAAAGACATTCAAAAACAAACAAAAGATACCGATTGAAACAACCGCTAAATGGACTCCGCTCGACAGAATATTCCACTTGGATATCCCAATTCCACTCGAGCATTGTAATGCTACTCGACCATATGAAGAATCACTCGGAGCATAGAAGGCCAACAGTCCCCCAGGATGGCAACGGTCGGGCATTCACTCCGTAGGCATAAAGATAATTAATAGCAGACGTTACCAGTAACGCCCCTATCTAAACTCACATTGAACCCTGTGTAACTGAGGGCTGGAGGGGCCAGGTGCACTCTATATAAGCCACCCCTCCTCTGGCATAGGGGTTGGCACCCCCTATAACTCTCACGCATAATCCAGTCAATAGGCCTCCGAGGCACCGAGGCGTAAGGCTGTTACCTCCTCCGAGAGGGACCTGAACTTGTAAAACTTGCGTGTACAACCTCGCCGTAGCTAGGGACTTGCCTCCTCCTACGTACCCCCTACTCTTACTATCAGACTCACTCCCACGACAGTTGGCTCCCACCGTGGAGCAGGCGTCTTAGCGACTTCCGGTGAGGTTGCAGCTTTTCTAATCCCCACCAACATGGTTTCCGGCGGTGGTTTGGCTTTGGGACACGAGATCCATCTCGGTGCGCTCGTATTCATCGCTGATGACTCCGCCTGGCTCCAAGAAGCCCCCCTCGACGTCGAGGCCCTTCCCATCTGCGGGACGGCGCACTTCTGCGCGAGCACCTGCGGCATCCTGATGCGGCAACCGTTGACCCAGTATCGGTCGGCTCCCCCAGCGTCCACGCTCCCCGCTGTACGCTATCGCAAGCGATCTGGTCGACCACGGCTCCAACGGTGGGTGAAGCATGCGATGGCTCGCCAGTCGACCACCTCTCAAGTCACGACAATGGAGACCGACGAATCTCTATATGAGCCATTTGATCTGTCAACTGGTTCCGCGGACACAATTTCCGAGTGCGGAAGCAGCGACCCTGGGGCGGAAGTCCTCATGGTTGACTCTTGTCGCAGCCCACCTGGGTTCCGTCGCGGCGGCGGCAATGGTGGCGGCAACGATGACGGCCCGTCGTACGGTCATGACGAATATCATCCCCAATCCCTCACTTTGGAGCAGAGGGAAGAGCTGCATCGCTGCACCGTGGAGGCGCTCCAGACCCCATCATTGGGGAGACCTCCGAGGCTCAGGCCTTGGAGGCTGCGCGCCTGACCACCTTGGCTGAGTGCGTGATACGTCTCTGTCGTGTCTATAATTTTTTTATTGTTCCATGCCAATATTATACAACTTCCATATACTTTTGGCAACTTTTTATACTATTTTTGGGGACTAACATATTGATCCAGTGCCCAGTGCCAGTTCCTATTCATTGCTTGTTTTTTTGTTTCGTATAAAATCCATATCAAATGGAGTCCAAACAGGATAAAAACTTACGGAGATTTTTTTGGAATATATGTGATTTTTGGGAAGAAGAATCAACGCGAGACGATGCCCGAGGGGGCCATGAGGCAGGGGGTGCGCCCCTGACCCTCGTGGCCACTCCGTAAGGCGGTTGGTTCCCTTCTTTCGCCGCAAGAAATCCAATATCCGGATAGAAATCATGTTAAAATTTCAGCCCAATCGGAGTTACATATCTCCGGGAATATAAGAAACGGTGAAAGGCCAGAATCTGGAACACAAAAACAGAGAGAGACAGAGAGACAGATCCGATCTTGGAGGGGCTCTCGCCCCTCCCACGCCATGGAGGCCATGGACCAGAGGGTAAACCCTTCTCCCATCTAGGGAGAAGGTCAAGGAAGAAGAAGAAGGGGGGCTCTCTCCCCCTCTCTCCCGGTGGCGCAAAACACCGCCGGGGCCATCATCATTTAACTTTGCTTTCTCAAGGAACGCATTAAAATTCAACGGAACAACAGACGGCCATCTATCTACAACAACATAGACAATGCAAAATACTATCAGGTACTAAGTTCATGATAAATTTAAAGTTCAATTAATCATATTACTTAAGAACTCCCACTTAGATAGACATCCCTCTAATCATCTAAGTGATCACGTGATCCATATCAACTAAACCATGTCCGATCATCACGTGAGATGGAGTAGTTTTCAATGGTGAACATCACTATGTTGATCATATCTACTATATGATTCACGCTCGACCTTTCGGTCTCAGTGTTCCGAGCCATATCTGCATATGCTAGGCTCGTCAAGTTTAACCCGAGTATTCTGCGTGTGCAAAACTGGCTTGCACCCGTTGTATGTGAACGTAGAGCTTATCACACCCGATCATCACGTGGTGTCTCGGCACGACGAACTTTGGCAACGGTGCATACTCAGGGAGAACACTTTTATTGAAATTTAGTGAGAGATCATCTTATAATGCTACCGTCAATCAAAGCAAAATAAGATGCATAAAGGAATAAACATCACATGCAATCAATATAAGTGATATGATATGGCCATCATCATCTTGTGCTTGTGATCTCCATCTCCGAAGCACCGTCATGATCACCATCGTCACCGGCGCGACACCTTGATCTCCATCGTAGCATCGTTGTCGTCTCGCCAACTATTGCTTCTACGACTATCGCTACCGCTTAGTGATAAAGTAAAGCAATTACAGGGCGATTGCATTGCATACAATAAAGCGACAACCATATGGCTCCTGCCAGTTGCCGATAACTCCGTTACAAAAAATGATCATCTCATACAATAAATATAGCATCATGTCTTGACCATATCACATCACAACATGCCCTGCAAAAACAAGTTAGACGTCCTCTACTTTGTTGTTGCAAGTTTTACGTGGCTGCTACGGGCTGAGCAAGAACCGTTCTTACCTACGCATCAAAACCACAACGATAGTTCGTTCAAGTTAGTGTTGTTTTAACCTTCTCAAGGACCGGGCGTAGCCACACTCGGTTCAACTAAAGTTGGAGAAACTGACACCCCAGCCACCTGTGTGCAAAGCACGTCGGTAGAACCAGTCTCGCGTAAGCGTACGCGTAATGTCGGTCCGGGCCGCTTCATCCAACAATACCGCCGAACCAAAGTATGACATGCTGGTAAGCATGTATGACTTGTATCGCCCACAACTCACTTGTGTTCTACTCGTGCATATAACATCTACGCATAACCTGGCTCGGATGCCACTGTTGGGGAACGTAGTAATTTCAAAAAAATTCCTACGCACACGCAGGATCATGGTGATGCATAGCAACAAGAGGGGAGAGTGTCGTCCACGTACCCTTGTAGACCGTTAAGCGGAAGCGTTATGACAACGCGGTTGATGTAGTCGTACGTCTTCACATCGACCGATCCTCAGTACCGAACGTACGGCACCTCCGCGTTCAGCACACGTTCAGCTCGGTGATGTCCCGAACTCATGATCCAGTAGAGCTCGGGGAAGAGTTTCGTCAGCACGACGGCATGGTGACGATGTTGATGAAGCTACCGCAGCAGGGCTTCGCCTAAACACGCTACAGTATGACCGAGGTGGATTATGGTGGAGGGGGGCACCGCACACGGCTGGAGAGATCTTTGTGATCAACTTGTGTGTCTAGAGGTGCCCCCCTGCCCTGTATATAAAGGAGCAAGGGGGAGGCCGGCCGGCCCTTGTTGGTGCGCCAGGAGGAGGAATCCTCCTCCTAGTAGGAGTAGGATTCCTCCCTTTCCTACTCCTACTAGGAGGGGGAAAGGAAGGGAAGAAAGAGAGGGGCGCCGCCCCTCTCCTAGTCCAATTCGGACAGAGGGGCGCGCTGCCTGCCCTAGGCCGGCCCCTCTCTCTTTCCCTTATGGCCCAACAAGGCCCATTAGCCCCGGGAGCCAATATGGGCATCCAGGTCCTGCTATTGGTTATTGACCGGAGACGTGTCTCGGTCATGTCTACATTGTTCTCGAACCCGTAGGGTCCGCACGCTTAAGGTTACGATGACAGTTACATTATGAGTTTATGCATTTTGATGTACCGAAGGTTGTTCGGAGTCCCGGATGTGATCATGGACATGACGAGGAGTCTCGAAATGGTCGAGATGTAAAGATTGATATATTGGAAGCCTATGTTTGGATATCGGATGTGTTCCGGGTGAAATCGGGATTTTACCGGAATACCGGGAGGGTTACCGAAACCCCCCGGGAGCTATATGGGCCATAGTGGGCCTTGGTGGAAAAGAGAAGAGGCTGCCCTAGATGGGCTGTGCGCCTCCCCCTTCCCCTAGTCCTATTAGGACTAGGAGAGGTGGCCGGCCCCCTCCTTCTCTTTTCCCCCTTCGCGAATCCTATTCCGACTAGGATTGGGGGGGGGGGGAATCCTACTCCTAGAGGGAGTAGGACTCTCCTGCGCCCTCCTCCTTGGCCGGCCAGCCTCCCCCCTCTACTCCTTTATATACGGAGGCAGGGGGCACCTCTAGACACACAAGTTGATCCACGTGATCTATTCCTTAGCCGTGTGCGGTGCCCCCTGCCACCATATACCTCGATAATACTGTAGCGGAGTTTAGGCGAAGCCCTGCTGCTATAGTACATCAAGATCGTCACCACGCCGTCGTGCTGACGGAACTCTTCCCCGACACTTTGCTGGATCGGAGTCCGGGGATCGTCATTGAGCTGAACGTGTGCTCGAACTCGGAGGTGCCATAGTTTCGGTGCTTGATCGGTTGGATCGTGAAGACGTAGGACTACTTCCTCTACGTCGTGTCATCGCTTCCGCAGTCGGTCTGCGTTGGGTACGTAGACAACACTCTCCCCCTCGTTGCTATGCATCACATGATCTTGCGTGTGCGTAGGAATTTTTTTGAAATTACTACGAAACCCAACACCAATAACCCCCGGGGGGGTTCCGGTAACCCCCCGGTACTCCGGTAAAATCCCGATTTCACCCGGAATGATTCCGATATTCAAATATAGGCTTCCAATATATCGATCTTTATGTCTCGACCATTTCGAGACTCCTCGTCATGTCCGTGATCACATCCGGGACTTCGAACTAACTTCGGTACATCAAAACTCATAAACTCATAATATAACTGCCATCGAAACCTTAAGCGCGTGGACCCTACGGGTTCGAGAACAATGTAGACATGATCGAGACACGTCTCCGGTCAATAACCAATAGCGGAACCTGGATGCTCATATTGGCTCCTACATATTCTACGAAGATCTTTATCGGTCAGACCGCATAACAACATACGTTGTTCCCTTTGTCATCGGTATGTTACTTGCCCGAGATTCGATCGTCGATATCTCAATACCTAGTTCAATCTCGTTACTGGCAAGTCTATTTACTCGTTCCGTAATGCATCATCTCACAACTAACTCATTAGTTGCAATGCTTGCAAGGCTTATGTGATGTGCATTACCGAGAGGGCCCAGAGATACCTCTTCGACAATCGGAGTGACAAATCCTAATCTCGAAATACGCCAACCCAACATGTACCTTCGGAGACACCTGTAGAGCTCCTTTATAATCACCCATTTACGTTGTGACGTTTGGTAGCACACAAAGTGTTCCTCCGGCAAATGGGAGTTGCATAATCTCATAGTCATAGGAACATGTATAAGTCATGAAGAAAGCAATAGCAACATACTAAACGATCGGGTGCTAAGCTAATGGAATGGGTCATGTCAATCACATCATTCTTCTAATGATGTGATCCCGTTAATCAAATAACAACTCTTTTGTTCATGGTTAGGAAACATAACCATCTTCGATTAACGAGCTAGTCAAGTAGAGGCATACTAGTGACACTCTGTTTGTCTATGTATTCACACATGTATTATGTTTCCAGTTAATACAATTCTAGCATGAATAATAAACATTTATCATGATATAATGAAATAAATAATAACTTTATTATTGCCTCTAGGGCATATTTCCTTCAATGATGTGGGCATTTTATTTTATTTTATTGCATGAAACTATGATGTAGCCATGACGAAAGTGTTTGGTTGCAACATGAGCAATGAAGTTTTTTTTAACACATTACAGACGCAGACGCTCATACACACACACCCATATGAATGCATGCGTCCGCATCCTACCCTTGTGAGCACCTCCAAGAGAATAAGCCAACACATCATTTTAAGATTGACGAAGTAGTCACAAATGCCTTCATAGTCGATGGGACGTCTCCTCACACTAAACGTACATCGCTGAAGGCTTGAAATAAATCCAGAAATATGCTAGATAAAGTCGGTTTGTGTTTAAGGATGATACATTTATATCATACCAAAAGTTCGTTTTAGTGTTTTGTTGCATACAACCGAAGAACTAGCAAGAATTTGATACACGCAATCTGAATTGCATATATAAATTGAAGTACTCCCTCCTATCCTTTTTACTTCGCGTATTAGATTTCTGTCAAGTCAAACTCAACCAAGTTTGACCAAATTTATATTAAAAAATATAAACATTCATAATACCAACTATATATACTATGAAACTACATTTCATAATGATTCTAAAAATATTGATTTGGTATTGTGAATGTTGATACTCTTTTCAATAAGTTTGGTCAAAGTAAAGATACTTTGACTTCGGGCAAATCTTATATGCAAACTAAAAAGGACCGGAGGGAGTACTTTGATTAACACAATGAAGTTCTCATGACGCGTAGTACACGAGGTTTCGCTGACTCTCGTGTCTATGGCAAAGAGTACCAAACGCTAAAAATCAATCATACAAAAAACCAAACCATAATTTGATGCCCTAATTGTGTATTTAAGGAGAATGGTGAGATTCTTCTCGATGAGGAAGGGCGGGTCCAATCCAGCCTTAAGTAGGTCTCCTACCTAAAAAACAGACTCTAAAAGTTGCAAGAACATACATGGGGATGTCCCAAGACTAATGTGCGCAACACCTATAGGTGACCATGCGCGAAATTATAAAATTTCATCTTGTATCCTCCGTCAATGTTCCTCCTGTGTTATCACAGTGGCTTAAATTCCCAAAATCATAATTTGAAGCTCCGTTTCCGCTCTTTGTATGCCTACTGCCTTCATGCTTGATCGTTGATCCATATATCTCTGAAAACTTTGATCCGTATATCTTTAAAAACTTGAGCTAGTATACATTTAGAGCATCCCCAACCGTTGGAGCCCCTAAGAACACCACCGAACCAAAAAAAGTTGGTGTCTTAGGGTGTCAAATGCTTCATCCAGACGAAATATGAGTGCTTGGGGAGGGCATCTTTCCAGCCACACCCCACCCTAACCAAAAGTTCGTGGAAAAAATGATTAAGTGGGCCAAGAAAAAGAACATGTGGGAAGACATGATTCGCCGAAACTTCTGCAGGCACCTCCAAGAGCCCCCAACGCGCTGGGTTTCATCTGGGTTTGCCGGCACTAGAGGAAGGGGGGGGATGCTCTTAGTATTATAGGCATTGGTATTTTTATTCATAACCTTGGTCAAAGTGCGAGAAGCTTGACTTTTCAAAAATCTATATGCGAACACAGAAAAAAAGAGCACATAAAGCAGC
Organism: Triticum urartu; assembly: GCF_003073215.2. NCBI lineage: Eukaryota > Viridiplantae > Streptophyta > Magnoliopsida > Poales > Poaceae > Triticum > Triticum urartu. Next base: position 124,180,806 of record NC_053023.1, on the reverse strand, counting down.
GGATATCCGCCCACGGTCAGAAAAAAATGCTTTCTCGGATTCTGCCAGCATGTCCTTTTCCATACCAAAGAAATGTTACAACCCCATTGAGCATTGAAACCCAGACTTTAGGGAAGCACGAGGTACAATTTAGGAGTGGACTATATATGCAAAGTACACCTTTCTAATAAAACATGACTTTCCAACTCGTCTGATCTGAATAAATATGAAGATCTGATTTTAGCATCTCTCAAAAAGCGTTTTCACCGTAAAATGGAAACATCGTTTTTGAACACGCATATTATAAAACAAATAGCTATGAAAACAACACTGTCTAAGTTGTTTTGATGTTTTTTTAGACAATAAGTTGTTTTCATGTACTAACAAATTTTGTGCACCGGACCTTTTTTCTTTTTCTTCAGTGAAAACTCATTTGGCAAAGAGACAGGGCAAGACTACGGATGTAAAAAAGCAGTTTGAGGCACAAGAACAGCCATGGCACAATTTCTGAAGGAGCGAGAGGAGGTCGTCTCGTGGGCACACTAATCTCTCACATCACTCGACGTCCAGAGAGTCCCTTTCAACTGAGGTCATTAGATTCTGCCTCAAGGCTCCTAACTAACTCTGATTTATCCACTACTTTGGTTTTGTTTATGGGTATGCCTGACGTAACATCCACTGCTTTTCTTTATTCCAAAGGAACAGAAAACCATATCACAACTTTCTACGTTCCATTAACACGATGTTCCCATGAAAAGTTTAGGTTTTCCCTCTAACTTTGATTAAGTTTGTCACTGATGTTGTAACACAATCAAGTGCTAGACAGGTGATGAGTGTTATGAATAGCTACCATTGTTAGTTTGTTACTGCATTCTGGGGGATCAGCGCGCTTAATATGACTGCTAATCATGTTAATGAGATTGCGATGTTTCACCTCCACTTACCTTTCGTAAAGTAGCTAGGTCAACTGATAGGAGTTGATCACCTGCCCTATAGGCTGTAGTACCGTGGATGCTGAATAGTGGTGGCTTTTGGTTTGGTGCAATTGTTGAATGATCAGTGGCAATCATTAAAACACCGTGCTACGAGATAGCTAGCCAAATACATAAACATTTGCAGCTTATTTCTTCAGTTAGAGCATCTAAAGCCGGACTGAGCAAATCTGACTTCATATACGTCCATGGACGTCAGACACACCCACGGACGCACCCGGACGAGCCCTCATATCTCGTGCCTGGCATCCACATATCTCATATTCAGACTCTCAAACCTATGCAAATCCATACACGTCTATTTTACACGAAAATGTGCAAGTAAATAATAAATGTTGATACCAAAAATACATAGTGTTTACATAAAATTTATTTTAAGCTCACAACTCAAACATCAACTCTTTGATTTTCATTGTGGGTTCATATATGCTCCACAAGATCACCGAGTAGCTGTGTATGCACATGATGATCTCGAAGATTCTGATGCATCTGTAGAAGGTTCATAAGCTAAGCTTAATCTTGATCTTTCGGGATTTGCACTTATTTTCCAAGCGCCTCAAAATTATTGGTTTGGGCAACACCATCACTCTCATCCTCGACAATCATATTGTGCAAAATAACATAACATGTCATTAGATGCCACAAAGTTTTTGATTTCCACATCATTGCAGCTCCACGAACAATTCCTCAACGAGTTTGAAGCACTCCGAATACCCTCTCCACATCTTTCCTAGCTGCTTCCTGCATTGTTGTAAAATGGCTTTGTTTCTTGCCCCGTAGTTCGGATATGGTCTTCACAAACATCGCCCACTGAGGATAGATGCCATCGGCAAGATAGTATCCCATATTGTAGTCACGGCCGTTACCCCATTACAAAGCCTCCTGAACACTGGAGATCGTTGAAGCACACTGATGTCATTGTGAGAACCCGGTATTTCAAAGAAAGCATGCCAAATCTATAAATCATCTCATGCCACTGCTTCTAGTATTAGGTGGCTTCTTTGGTGTGACCTCGATACATTCCCTGCAAATCTTTGGGGCAGTTCTTCCATTGCCAATGCATGCAATCAATTTGATCCGAGTATTCCTGAAAACCCTTTGGCCTCTCCAATAGCCAACAATTTTCTGTATCCTGCACATCTAGTTCTTTCAGATACTCTGCTCCAAACACCTGCACCGCGACGCAGGCGAACTTGACAGTAGTCTTCAGGCGTGTGCTCTCCCCATCCCGACCATCTTACCAACGTCAGTACCAAGTGCAAGCATCTTCAGAGCAGCCGTGCATCTTTGCTTAGCACAGAAAAATAGTCGGCTGTGGACCGCGCGCGGTGGCGGAGCTGCGAAACGGACGTCGTAGAGGAGGAAGTAGAGAGGAGAGAACAAATGGATCCGGTAGGGCGAGGGGTGGATTTGATGCAATTTTAGGTGGGGTAGGGTTGTCGGGTGCGACGTGACGAACACGCCCGGACGCGCACGGGCACCGCATATCCGTTCCATATTTAGGCCGGATACGAGGGGTGTTGGTCAGTCTAGACGTTTGAGACCCGTTTAAGGTGCCCTGATTTTTTGTGACTGGTCAGTGACCGGACCGTCCGTCCGAACATTCGGGACGGGTTTGGAGTGTCGGCCTTTTGATGCTCTTATCTCTTACTTTAACGACGGCAAATCTAGCTTTCTTAAGAAAACAATCATTTCACCGTACCTGGGATTAATTAGATAGAAGAGTCTTAACGTAGGGTGAAATATAGTACCATGTCGCCCCCGTTCCTCGATTAAAATACTGGTCACAATTCTGAATCCTCCAAGGTTGTTTCGAAAGACGAAAGCAGTATAGCAGCACCGCAAAATATTTTTTATACACCATTTAAAAAATAACTATGGTGCATCTCTGGACCAAACACAAGGCTGTACTCCACCGATGATTCCAAGAAACCCGATTAAAGAAAGCATGCAGGCATACGGACCACTGCACTCAGTATAATGGTCAAAGTATTTTTTTTCCCTTTCATAACCACCGCTCGTGGCACATCAGGACATTCGCCAGTGCAGCAGTCGACCCTGCATGCATGCATGCATGCGCCTGTCTAAGTCAGTCGGCTAGCCTGGCCTTCCGGTTCTGAACTGGACTCTTGTTAATTATTCTCATCTCCCGTCTGCATAATACAAGTACAAGTACCACTCTACAGCTCTGGTATTTGACTTTTGTGCAGTATAAAACAAGTACGTACCACTCCTAAACAATAATTCATGCACACTTGCAAAAGCCCCCCTCACTTACAGCCTATTTGGAAGCACGCCCTTATGCCTCACTCCACATTCCATTTTCGTTTTTATTATCACTCTGTGGTTCAAAAGTCCTTTTTATTCGTCAGAGGAAAACTAACCGGCCGACACTAGCGAGGGCAATCGTCGGAGATTAATTAATAGGCGAGCGACGAAAGTGCTCTCTCCGCTTTTAGATTTCTTTAATGGAAAGCCGCCGGTGCTGTGGCCAATGGAGTAGCTTAGCCAGGAGGAGGAGGGGCAAGTATCTTGCTTTGTACTCTTGTAAGCATGTTTTTGAGATCGGTCTAATCAAATCATCCGCCGATTTGTCTCGTCTCCTCCTTTCTCCCACTTGGGATTAATCTACTTTAGCCGAGCTTCAAGATTCGCGCGCGTCCGTCAGATGATTTGTATGCTAATTGTCTGTCATCAATGATTATGCTTTGAATTACTCCATTTGTTTCTATATATTTGTCTTTCTAGAGATTTCAATAAATGACTACATACGGAACAAAGTGAATAAATCTACACTCTAAAACATGTTTACATTACATTCGTATGTGATAGTCCATTTAAAATCTCTAAAAAGACAATTATTTATGAACGGATGGAGTAGTAGCTCCGATGACGCGTCTTGGCGAGCGAACTGATTACGGCAAGAAAGAAAAACTCAGATTTTGACTTTTTTTTGTTGAGAAACAGAATCGAGATTTAGACGTTTCCGGCAAGGTTGCTTTTGCTTAAACTCAGATTTAGACGTGGAAGCGAAATAATCGCGTAGTACGTACGTACTTAGTACCATTAGACGTTTCCGGCAAGGTTGCTTAGTTCGGAGCTAAGCCATAATTAATGGAGCTACCTTGACAAAAACGCACCTAGTTTATTGTTATATAGGCTCACACTCGTCGTCTATATGTGTCCATTCCGCTTTGTTTTTTTTTTTCTTGTGGAAAGAGGTGCGCATCCAAATCAAGCGAGATTTGGAGGCCCGGCCAGCCCATAGGTTAACCACTGCAGACACACAGAATCGAGATGCATCATGCAGGGAGCTTTTCTTAATGGAGCAGGAGAGAAGAATGAAAAAGAATAATTTAAGCTATTTTCGTCGAGCCTACCCGTGCCGAATATATATTTGTGCTAGTGATAATAATACACATGGGCCTAGAAAGAGGTGGTACGATTAAAGCAGGGCTATCTACTATCTGGGATATCTCGAGTGGCTGCACTTTTGGAGAAGCGACGAATAAAGAAACAGGGGTAGAACACGTGCCTCAAAATCAAATGTCATGGTATTAGAAATTCAAAAGTTTTTTAAAAAGCTATGGTATTAGGATTTGCTGATTTACCATTTTGTTTGAATAGGGAGGGGGAGGGGGGGAGGGGGGGGGATCTCACCTGAATATATTATTCAAACTGGTCAATATGCGAAAGGAATGATCCAGTCTATAAGGAAAACCATATAAAAAAGGACTGTGATATTTGACAGACGTGTGCCATATAAGCAAAACTGCCACACCTCTATTTCTTTCATTTTAAAGACCATACAATCCCTCGTTCTTTGACCTCGCCTCTTCCCAAATGACCCCGCAGGCTCGCCTGAGAAATCTGCTTCTCCCGCACATCTCGGGTGCTCACCCCCGAGAAAACTGCCACTTCTTCACGTCTACCACATGATTTCTCCTCAGGACAAAATTACCATGATATTTGTATGCAAGTTATCAGACCCGTGTTGCATAACTTACCGTGCTATTTACATAGAACGTATCAGATACTATGCTTCAACAACTACACCCTTTCAAAGTTACCACTGTGTTTTGTACACAAGTTATAAGGTCTTCGATGTGTAAAATACCGTGGTACTTACACATAAGTTATCAGGGTATATGTACATCAACCTTCCCCCGGTCAAAGTTACCATGGGGGATTGTACATGAGTTACCAGGTCTACGGTTCGTATATTTTCATGGTACTTGCACCTAAAAACCTAGGTGTGTTTCGATAGCTTTTTCATAGGTCAAAAATTACCATGATGTTTTTGCGTAACTTACCACGCCTATAGCACGTGTGCCCTCATGACACTAAATATTATGTGACTTTCCCGTGGCACGCCATGTGTTGTGTTCATTCAAGAGGCCCACGCGTGAGGTGAGTGTATGCTTTTACAACTTATATATTTTTCTTTGATAAAAAAGTTACCATCATGTTTATATTGCAAGTTATCGGTTATGCGGTGCTTATATTATCATGTTATTTACACAAAAATTATTGGGGGTGTTTTGAACAACTTTTTCCCGGGGCAAAAAGTTATCATGGTGATTCTAGGTAACCTATCAAGCCACCCCCCCCCCCCCGGCACGGGTCAAAAACTTATCATGGTGTTTAGTTATCGCAGCGCATATGTTTTCATACTATTTACACATAAAAATGCCAGAGGAGGGAGGTATACTACCGTGCTATTTACAAGAAGATACCGGAGTAGATTTTCAAAAAAAAAATCCCTACGGTCAAAGTTACCATGGTGTTTCTACCTCAGTTATCAGATGTGCGCTGCGTATATTACCATCTATTTACACATAAATTATCAGGTATCTTTTCACATTTGTTTTCCCCTATGGTTAAAGTTACCACGATGTTTGTATCTAAATTATCAGGTCTATGGCGTGAATGTTATCATGCTATTTACAGAAATTACCAGGGGGCGGGTTCAACAAATTTATTCCCAATGATCAAAGTTACTATTAAAGGCAAAAATATGTCAAAAAACAGTATTTCCCTTAGAATGTTCAACAATGAGTGTGATAGCTGAGGTGGTTAGCCCCTTCTGTTAATTACCTGCAGACCAGAGATCAAATCCTAGTCTAAGCATTATTTTTGCTGAAAATCGAGAAGGCATGTGGGGCCATAAATGGCGATTACGAAAATTAGGAAGGCACGAGCGGGTGTGTCCGATAAAATCGGGGAGGACGTGCGGGAAAGGAAAGAAATCGGAGGAGGACGTGAGAGAAAGGAAAGAAATTGGGAGGTCATGCGAAAAAGAAAGGAAATCGGGAGAGAATTGATGGCATTGGATGCGTGTGGCAGTTTCGCAATCTGTCACACGGTTGTCATATACATATTTCGTATAAAAAATCTTAACAAATTGACCCTGTTGATAAAAAAATTTTGGCCAAAAACCATACAAGTAACAGAAAAAGGAAAAGAAAATGGGCGCCCATGGCAAGCACGACAACTAGCTGACACCATAAGAGCAGTTCTTTTGAGCAGATTATGAAGAATCTCGGTCCCGAAAATCCCGAGCGAAAAGAACTTGATTGAACTTCCAAAATCTCAACCGGATTCTGCAGAATCCTAGTGCAATCACAAAATCCCAAAATACCTGGTTTCTTCCACAATCTCAGGATCTGGCTAGTCCCACAAAAGTAAACGTTTCGAAGTATGGCTGTACCTCTATTGTATCATGTATTTATGGTCAAAATGCCACCCCGCAGTCCAGCCGAGGACCCCGGAAACGAGCGGACGCACCCGATTGCTCGCCCGACTCCTGGTTCCCGCACCGCATCGGGGCCGCAGACCTTCAAGCAGCACCCGCCCCCGCCGGCCAGCCCGCCCCCGCCCTCGCCGGCCAGCCTCCCTTGCCCGGTCCGCCCCGCCCTCCCCGCCCGGTAGTTCGCCCCGCCCCGTCAGCTTCGCAGCAGCGGCTAGGGTTGCCGTGCCGCCGCCAGCCAGGCCAAGCCGTCGCCGCCCCCGCCGGACAACTTCCCTCCTCAGCTCCTCTTGCCCCTCAGTCCGCCCGTCCCGCAAAGTTCGACGCCGACGCTCACGGTGAGCCCTCTTTTTTGCATCTCTCTGTTTCTTCATGCTTGAATAATGCTTGAATTGATGCTAGCTATTGTTGATAGATAAAATACATTTCATCAAACAAATTCTGTCTAAGGGTAGTACAGACATTTCAATAGACAACACTTACTAGAATCTCAAACTACAATCTTTGAAAAAAACTCGACGACAGATTTTGGGAGAAACGGATTCTGAGAGAATTTTCCAGAATCCTGATTCTGTAGAATCTTGTCTGAAAAGAACTGGCCCTATATATGGGATGCCATCGAGAGATGACAATACCTAGAATTTGCAAACAACCAAACGCTCTGGCGAGCGTACCGACCCGTACGACACACCTCAGAAGCAACCACAATCAACGAGTGCCACACCAAACACGAACATTGACTGGGGCTCCGCAACACAAAATCAGAACAACTAATAAGTTTGTGAGGCAGCTTGCGTCATCATTGAGCAAAGATGAGGAAGGAAGCCTTTTTTCGACAGGAATGGAAGGAAGCATTGCTGGCCCAAATGAGTGGCAGCCACCCGGCCCGCCCCGGCAGCACGGAAGAGGAGAAAAAAAAAGATGAAATTTGCAGGGATGAGAGCCGTCTCTGAAGCCTTCTCAGACAATTCTTGGAATGAGTTTCAGTCCTGTGTGCTGGATGCCCTAACTCGTAAGACGTAGAAAGGCCAACATGCGCACATTTCGTCGTGAAAGAAATGCCCCAGCATGTGCATCGGTCCATGCCAATGCGTGTCAGTGTCCGGTCTAGAGGAGGAAGCAGCAGAAGAGCGTCACATGCGGCGGCGGTGCTTTACCTCGGCGCGTGGCGTGAGGTCCGAGCAACGCCGAGCGAGCGCGAACTCACACCGTCCTCTCCTCTGCGTGTCCCAGCCTCCCAGCCTCAGAGCGAGAGAGACGGAAATTGGGCGTGAAGCAACGCGCCATCGGCCATGGACCACCCCCACCCCGGCGGCAATCTTGTCTCGCTCCGAGCGTCATGTCCTCCTTTTGCCCGTACCGTACGCACGCACGCTTCACCGGCCAAGGACAAACCATCCAACATGAGGCACTCAGACCATCTCCAGCCGCGCCCCCCAACAAAGCCTCCCAAACGAGTTTTCGATCACCGGCGTTAAAAAATGGCTCAATCACGCTTTCAAAGGCTTAATTTTCGCAGGTTCGAACCGAAATTAGCGCCGGCAGACCCAACCCGATCCCGGCGTGCTGAGGGGCGTTTGAGAGCGCCGGGCGAATCGTTTTTGGCGCGAAAGAGCCGCGGGCCCTCCTTGCCAGCGACTCGTCTCGCTTCTCGCCGCTTCGTCGTCCTCATTGCCTCGTTTCCCGCGGCGAATCAATGCCAAAGCTGCCGCGCGCTGCCGCGCCGGTTAGCCTCCGCCATTGATGCCTCACGGGCGGCGTAGTGAAAACGAGACGAGATGCGTCCCCTCGCATGCCACGCGTACGCGCGCCTCCGCCTACATAAAGCCGACCCCCAGCGCGCCGGTGGCATGCACAGAGTCTCCACCGCCTGCGCCACCTTTCTCCCCTTCCTCCCTTTCCTCTCGCCGTCTCCAGCTCAAACAATGGCCGAACGCTTCCCAGGCGACGGCGCGGCGGCGAACGGCTTCGGCCGCCGCCACCTTCACGAGTACGAAACTCGGCTCCTCTTCGAGGCCGAGTACTCGGTCCCGCCGGCATGCAGGTGCCCGGGGCCTGGAGAATCAGCGCCGGCGGGGTCCCGGTGCCGCCACCATCCACCGGGGCGGCGCGGCGCGCGGAGATCGCGCGTATCCGCTCCTCCCTGCCGCGGGCGGCGAGGGAGGGGCCACGCTATGTCCCCGACAGCCCGCTCTGGGAGCCATACTTCCGCCGCCGCCACGCCGAGCAGCTCGAGGCCACCAACGGCGTCGTTCCCTCCGGCAGGCTCAACTCCGAGGGGCGGCGCCGATGGTGGGGCGTGCCCGGCCGCACGCTGGAGGCCGTCCTTAAGTACATCGAGGGCGGCAACACGCCGAGGCTGGAGTACCCCTCCCCCCGGTCCTTCTCTCGCTGCCGTGGGAGCTCGTGGACGCCGAGGCGCATGGACCCGGGGCGTCCTCCTCCTCGTCAGGTCGGTCGACTGGCTTTCCCTGCCTCCGTCCCGTTAAGCTGGAGCCCCAGGACACGCCTGTCAGCGCGCGCACCCACAGTTCCGGCGTCCGCATCGACGACTCCGCCCCCGCCTCTGACCGCCTCGTCCTTGTCAGGCTGAAGTCGGAGCCCGGCCTCTCCGCGGAGTATGAGGAGATAGCCCGGCGCGGCATCTCCGGCGAGGACGCCATGCAGTGGGCGCGGGACGACTACCTCCGCGACGAGATGGTCCGGCAGCGCCGGGCCCTGGAGAAGATAGCCGCCCGCAAACGTGGGCGCGAGGACGAGCACGGCATCATGGTCCTCGACAGCGACGACGACGATGACGCCCACGGACCGTCCAACCCGCCGCGCCAACTGGGGAAGGATTGCAGCAGGGACGGCGGCCGCGGCGGAGGCGACGACGACGACGACGGCGGCGGCGACTACACACGGTTCTACAGCCTCCTCGGCATGTAGATCTGTAAGGGCGGTGGGCGGCGAGGAGCAACCTAGTAGCTTTTTTTCTTTTTGTAAAATATTTTAAATATGAACGAACTCGCCGAAGTTTGCTTGAATTTGCATCGTGTTTGTGCCGTAATTTATATTTTTAAAAAAACGTGAGCTCCGTGACTGAGGGCATCACGCTCCCAGCGCGTGTTTATCGCCGATGCGCCTTCAGAAGACGATATTTAGCGCCTCCTGAGAGACCAACGGCTCTCACCCTGTGCTGCAAGCATCTCGTATTTGGGTGCGTATGATGGCTGCGGCGTACCGGTCGACTGCAGTACGGCGACGCAGCCGATCGGGACGGTTGGTGGCCGGCTGCCGTAACGGTAGTAGCTCAGCGGATGTCACAGCTTAACAGCTAAACCACCAGGCCTTTGTACAAGAGACTATAGTTAGCATGCTATAAATAGCAGTACAATTTGTCATAGCTCCTAAAACGCAAGATATATATCATGTTTGCAGCGCACTACGATGCTAGTGGCAGTGTTGGTTTCAATCTCATTAAACCAAAGTTGCTTCCTAATATAATTAGTGAAACTCAAAGCGCTTTTGTTTCTGAACGGATTATAACTGATAATGTTATACTGGCGTACGAATGCTTGCATACAATGAAGAAGAGGAAGAAAGGAAAAACAGTAACATGTGCAGTGAAACTTGACATGCATAAAGCCTACAATAGGGTTAAGTGGGTGTTTTTGGAAGCAATGTTAACTAAGCTAGGCTTCGATCCAAGATGAGTCAAGCTGATCATGGCGTGTGTCACATCAGTGGAATATAAAGTTCAGTTTAATTCCAATTAAACATTGCCCTTCTCACCCACGAGGGGCCTTAGACAGGGAGACCCCCTGTCGCCCTGCTTGTTTTTGCTCTGTCTTGAAGGCTTATCGGCGTTGATAGCCCATGAGGAGGCAGCGGGGAACTTAAATGGTGTCAAGGTCTGTCGAGACTCCCCCGTTGTTTCACACTTACTTTTTGCTGATGATTCACTTGTCTTGATGAAGGCTGACCAGCAAAATGCTCACACGTTAAGATCAATCCTGGATGATTATTGTGCGGCATCAGGCCAATTGTAAGGGGATCACTGATGCAATGTCGCAATATTGGTGGGGTGACGAAGAAAACCATAAAAGGATGCATTGGTTCGCTTGATGGAAGATGTGTGTATCAAAGGAAAGGGGTGGTATGGGTTTCCGGGACATTCATAGTTTTAACATGGCCATGTTAGCCAAACAATGTTGGAGACTCATTGAGAATTATGACTCGCTTTGTGCAAGAGTTTTAAGGGCCAGATACTATCCTTCTGGGGATATTTTGAACTGTGAATTGAAGAAGGGCTCATCCTTTGTGTGGCAAAGTATTTGGGCAGGAATACAAACGTTCAAAAAGGATGCATTTGGAGAGTTGAAGATGGTGCAAAGATAGATATATGGAGTGACTGTTGGATTCCCAGTAGTGCATCAAGGAAAATTGTTACTGTCCGCTAGGTCAGTGACCTCATCGACCCCTCCTCAGGCGAGTGGGATGAACAACTAATAAGGTACACTTTCTGGCCTACAGATGCTGACCGGATATTGCAAATTCCATTGTTTCGGCAACATACAGAGGATTATATAGCATGGCACTTAAATACGAACGACACTTTCTCGGTTCGCCGGCGTATTACAAACAGTGGGAAGAGACTTATGCCCAGGAAGATTTGATGGGGAACTACCGATCTGGTTCTAGACCACATCCAGTATGGAAGAAGGTTTGGAAGTTCAAACTGCCAGGAAAGATTAAGATCTTCATTTGGAGGTGCTTACACAATGTGCTACCATGCTTCAGCGTTCTAACTAATCGGCATGTTGGTACTAACTCTCAATGCCCTGTCTGCAAGATGGACGCGGAAGATATACGCCATGTACTGTTCTGATGCCCACGTGCTCTAGCTATTTGGGAAGCCTTGGGCGTTGGCAATATTATCAGGGACGCCATGTGCATAGACCGCTCTGGAGCAGCGATAATAGATTTTCTCTTATGTGATGAAACTCATCAGCGTATGTACTCAGACCCAATAGAATTGCCGGAGATTATTGCTGGAACCAGCTGGTACATCTGGTGGCAGCGGAGACAATTTGTGCGCGGATAAACTGTCCACTCGCCGGAACAAACTGCGATGTCGGACCGGGCTCTAAGCCTAAATTTTGTTCGGGCAGCAAGGAAACCGAAGGAGAGACCTCGACTGAACAAGTGGCATGTTGTTTTGTCCAGCCAACAAGTACTAAACATTGATGCATCGTTTCATGTTGAAGATCATACATGCGGGTGTGGAGCAGTAGTAAGAGACAGCCGCAGGAAATTCATCAGGGCATCAACAGCTTATCTCATGCAAATCCCGGATGTCGTCTCGGCGGAAGCTGCAGCTCTGTTAGAAGGCATAAAACTTCTCCAAAGCCTAGGTTGCAACAATGTGATGCTGAGAATGGATAATATTGTGGTAGTTGATGCTCTACGGATGAATGAAGGTCATGCTATGGTGGCAGCCTCAGTTTTAGAAGAATGTAGATTCTTGCTTCATGAGTTCGGGAAGATAACTATTGAGCATTGTAATCGAGAGTCAAATGTAGTTGCTCATGAGCTAGCTAGTTGGGAAAGTACAAACTCTCCCTCTATATGGGTAGACGCACCGCCTGAGTTTATTGTAAAATCTCTAGCAAACGATATAAGTGTGATTGATTAATAAAGCTAGTCGTGAAGGCCTTCCCTTAAAAAAATATGATTACAGAAGCTCGGTATTTCAGGGGAGCAGCATTCTCCACCCCATGGTTTTATGCTTTTAGAACCTTTTTGTTTTGTTTGGGGTCATATCAACTCGGACTCATTAAAAAGAGTTCCGCTTCGGTAGACCCCCTACAAACCGTATAAAGGACAATATGGACTTTTCACACTTTCGTATATGATGAGTCGCCCGTAGATATGTATATACGTATAGGCCAGTATGTTTATCTTTTTTCTTCTCTTCACTTAAAGTTTCACATTTTTTCAAATGTAAAAATAAATGCAGCCAACAAGGTTCGAACTAGAGACCTCCCGTTAGACTATACAACAAGGTAATCAACAGACCATGTTAGTAGTTGTGACATTTTTAGGTATGATAGCTATCTTAGTTATAATACGCAGTGGTTTTCCATTTTTTGGCAGAATTTTCGTCTTCTTTTTTTTGTTTCCTACTTTTTTTCCAAATTTCTTTTCTTTTTAAAAATCGTGAACTTTTATTAAATTTATGAAATTTTTTCCAAATCTGTGAACTTTTTTCGAATCCTTTTTAAAAAAAAACCCATGAACCCTTTTTCAAAACATGTGAATTTTGTTCAAAACTGATGAACCTTTTTTCACATACGATGAGTTTTTTTAAATCCAGCTGGCAAGTTGAGGTTCCCAAAGTCAGGAACATCCTTTTGCATCTTTCTTTGGTAAACTATTTTTTCAAAAATCTGTAAAAAAATTCAAATCCATGAACATTTTTATAAAAATTGATGTGCATTTTAAAATCTGCGAACGCTTAGGCCGGCCTAATAGGTGCCCGACAGGAGCGATGTTGTCAGCTAGTTGGGCCAAAGCCTAAGCATTCTTTTCTTTTATATTTTTTGAAGGAAATATGCCCTAGAGGCAATAATAAAGTTGTTATTTATATTTCCTTTTATCATGATAAATATTTATTATTCATGCTAAAATTGCACTACCCGGAAACTTAGTACATGTGTGAATACATAGACAAACAGAGTGTCACTAGTATGCCTCTAATTGACTAGCTCGTTAATTAAAGATGGTTAAGTTTCCTAGCCATGGACAAAGAGTTGTCATTTGATAAACGGGATCACATCATTAGAGAATGATGTGATTGACTTGACCCATCCGTTAGCTTAGGACGATGATCGTCTAGTTTACTGCTATTGCTTTCTCCATAACTTATACATGTTCCTATGACTATGAGATTATGCAATTCCCGAATATCGAAGGAACACTTAGTGTGCTATCAAACGTCACAACGTAACCGGATGACTATAAAGATGCTCTACAGGTGTCTCCGATGGTGTTTGTTGAGTTGGCATAGATCGAGATTAGGATTTGTCACTCCGTGTATCGGAGAGGTATCTCTAGGCCCTCTCGGTAATGGACATCACTATAAGCCTTGCAAGCAATGTGACTAATGAGTTAGTTACGGGATGTTGCATTACGGAACGAGTAAAGATACTTGTCAGTAACGAGATTGCACTAGGTATTTGATACGTCTCCAACGTATCTATAATTTTTGATTGCTCCATGCTATATTATCTACTATTTTGGACATTATTGGGCTTTATTATCCACTTTTATCTTATTTTTGGGACTAACCTATTAACCGGAGGCCCAACCCAGAATTGCTGTTTTTTTGCCTATTTTAGGCTTTCGAAGAAAAGGAATATCAAACGGAGTCCAAACGGAATGAAACCTTCGGGAACATGATTTTCTCACCGAACATGGTCCAGGAGACTTGGACCCTACGTCAAGAAACAAAGGAGGAGGCCACGAGGTAGGGGGGCGCGCCTACACCCCCCCGAGGCGCGCCCTCCACCCTTGTGGGGCCCCTGTTGCTCCACCGACATACTCCTTCCTCCTATATATACGTACGTACCCCAAACGATCAGATACAGAGCCAAAATCCTAATTCCACCGCCGTAACTTTCTATATCCACGAGATCCCATCTTGGGGCCTGTTCCGGAGCTCCGCCGGAGGGGGCATCGATCACAGAGGGCTTCTACATCAACACCATAGCCTCTCCGATGAAGTGTGAGTAGTTTACCTCAGACCTTCGGGTCCATAGTTATTAGCTAGATGGCTTCTTCTCCCCTTTTGGATCTCAATACAATGTTCTCCCCCTCTCTTGTGGAGGTCTATTCGATGTAATCTTCTTTTTGCGGTGTGTTTGTTGAGATCGATGAATTGTGGGTTTATGATCAAGATTATCTATAAACAATGTTTGAATCTTCTCTGAATTCTTTTATGTATGATTGGTTATCTTTGCAAGTCTCTTCGAATTATCAGTTTGGTTTGGCCTACTAGATTGATCTTTCTTGCAATGGGAGAAGTGCTTAGCTTTGGGTTCAATCTTGCGGTGTCCTTTCCCAGTGACAGTAGGGGCAGCAGGGCACGTATTGTATTGTTGCCATCGAGGATAACAAGATGGGATTTTCATCATATTGCATGAGTTTATCCCTCTACATCATGTCATCTTGCTTAAGGCATTACTCTGTTTCCATGAACTTAATACTCTAGATGCATGTTGGATAGCGGTCGATGAGTGGAGTAATAGTAGTAGATGCAGGCAGGAGTCGGTATACTTGTCTTGGACGTGATGCCTATATACATGATCATACTTAGATATTCTCATAACTATGCTCAATTCTGTCAATTGCTCAATAGTAATTCGTTCACCCACCGTAAAATATTTATGCTCTTGAGAGAAGCCACTAGTGAAACCTATGGCCCCCGGGTCTATCTTCACCATATTGAACTTCCAATACTTAGTTATTTCCTTTGCTTTTATTTTACTTTGCATCTTTATCACAAAAATACCAAAAATATTATCTTATCATATCTATCAGATCTCACTCTCGTAAGTGACCTGAAGGGATTGACAACCCCTTATCGCGTTGGTTGCGAGGAGTTATTTGCTTTGTGCAGGTACGAGGGACTCGCGCGTAGCCTCCTGCTGGATTCATACCTTGGTTCTCAAAAAATGAGGGAAATACTTACACTACTTTGCTGCATCATTTTTTCCTCTTCAAGGAAATCCAACACAGTGCTCGAGAGGTAGCAGTATTGAGATACTGACGATGGAATCTCGGGCAAGTAACATACCGATGACAAAGGGAACAACGTATGTTGTTATGCGGTTTGACCGATAAAGATCTTCGTAGAATATGTAGGAACCAATATGAGCATCCAGGTTCCGCTACTGGTCATTGACCGGAGATGTGTCTCGGTCATGTCTACATAGTTCTCGAACCCGTAGGGTCCGCATGCTTAACGTTCAGTGACGATCGGTATTATGAGTTTATGTGTTTTGATGTACCGAAGGTTGTTCGGAGTCCCGGATGTGATCACGGGCATGACGAGGAGTCTCGAAATGTTCGAGATGTAAATATCGATATATTGGATGACTATGTTTGGACATTGGAATGGTTCCGGGTGAGTTCGGGCATTTACCGGAGTACCGGGAGGTTACCAGAACCCCTCGGGAAGTATATGGGACTTATTGGGCCATAGTGGGAGAGAGGAGAAGGAAACCTAGGAGGGTCTCCCCCCCAAGCCCAATCCGAATTGGGTGGGGGGACGGCCCCCCTTGCTACCTCTTGAGCATTGCGTTGGTTTTCCCCGAAGAGGAAGGGATGATGCAGCAAAGTAGCGTAAGTATTTCCCTCAGTTTTTGAGAACCAAGGTATCAATCTAGTAGGCGGCTACGCACGAGTCCCTCGTACCTGCACAAAACAAATAAATCCTCACAACGAACGTGAATAGGGGTTGTCAATCCCTACACGGCCACTTACGAGAGTGAGATCTGATAGATATGATAAGATAATATTTTTGGTATTTTTGTGATAAAGATGCAAAGTAAAATAAAGGCAAAGTAAAAAGCAAAGGAAATAACTAAGTAGTAGGAGATTAATATGATAAAGATAGACCCGGGGGCCATAGGTCTCACTAGTGGCTTCTCTCGAGAGCATAAGTATTCTATGGTGGGTGAACAAATTACTGTTGAGCAATTGACAAAATTGAGCATAGTTATGAGAATATCTAGGTATGATCATGTATATAGGCATCACGTCCGAGACAAGTAGACCGACTCCTGCCTGCATCTACTACTATTACTCCACTCATCGACCGTTATCCAGCATGCATCTAGAGTATTAAGTTAAAAACAGAGTAACGCCTTAAGCAAGATGACATGATGTAGAGGGATAAACTCATGCAATATGCTGAAAAACCCATCTTGTTATCCTCGATGGCAACAATACAATACAATACGTGCCTTGCTGCCCCTACTGTCACTGGGAAAGGACACCGCAAGATTGAACCCAAAGCTAAGCACTTCTTCCATTGCAAGAAAGATCAATCTAGTAGGCCAAACCAAACTGATAATTCGAAGAGACTTGCAAAGATAACCAATCATACAT